>NC_084549.2:1230000-1282500 GCF_033978685.3 Nerophis lumbriciformis
AAGCACGCACAGTGGCGGAGAACAAACTATGAAAAACAAAAAGACTATAAACATGGAACAAAAACTTACTTTGACAAGGGACATGAAGCAGGATCTTAGAGGATGAAGAGTGTACAGAAGCATAAATGTGGTGAGGTCGTCAGAACGACAAACTGAAAAGAATGAACTTAAATACTATGGACATGGTTAGTGAAAGCAGGTGCGTGACTCAAAACGTGAAACCATCCATCCATCCATCCATCTTCTTCCGCTTATCCGAGGTCGGGTCGCGGGGGCAGCAGCTTAAGCAGGGAAGCCCAGACTTCCCTCTCCCCAGCCACTTCGTCCAGCTCTTCCTGTGGGACCCCGAGGCGTTCCCAGGCCAGCCGGGAGACATAGTCTTCCCAACGTGTCCTGGGTCTTCCCCGCGGCCTCCTACCGGTGGGACGTGCCCTAAACACCTCCCTAGGGAGGCGTTCGGGTGGTATCCTGACCAGATGCCCGAACCACCTCATCTGGCTCCTCTCCATGTGGAGGAGCAGCGGCTTTACTTTGAGCTCCTCCCGGATGGCAGAGCTTCTCACCCTATCTCTAAGGGTGAGCCCCGCCACCCGGCGGAGGAAACTCATTTGGGCCGCTTGTACCCGTGATCTTGTCCTTTCGGTCATAACCCAAAGCTCATGACCATAGGTGAGGATGGGAACGTAGATCGACCGGTAAATTGAGAGCTTTGCCTTCCGGCTCAACTCCTTCTTCACCACAACGGATCGATACAGCGTCCGCATTACTGAAGACGCCGCACCGATCCGCCTGTCGATCTCACGATCCACTCTTCCCCCACTCGTGAACAAGACTCCGAGGTACTTGAACTCCTCCACTTGGGGCAAGATCTCCTCCCCAACCCGGAGATGGCACTCCACCCTTTTCCGGGCGAGAACCATGGACTCGGACTTGGAGGTGCTGATTCTCATCCCAGTCGCTTCACACTCAGCTGCGAACCGATCCAGTCAGAGCTGAAGATCCTGGCCAGATGAAGCCATCAGGACCACATCATCTGCAAAAAGCAGAGACCTAATCCTGCAGCCACCAAACCAGATCCCCTCAACGCCTTGACTGCGCCTAGAAATTCTGTCCATAAAAGTTATGAACAGAATCGGTGACAAAGGGCAGCCTTGGCGGAGTCCAACCCTCACTGGAAACGTGTCCGACTTACTACCGGCAATGCGGACCAAGCTCTGGCACTGATCATACAGGGAGCGGACTGCCACAATCAGACAGTCCGATACCCCGTACTCTCTGAGCACTCCCCACAGGACTTCCCGAGGGACACGGTCGAATGCCTTCTCCAAGTCCACAAAGCACATGTAGACTGGTTGGGCAAACTCCCATGCACCCTCAAGGACCCTGCCGAGAGTATAGAGCTGGTCCACAGTTCCACGACCAGGGACGTGACAGGTGAAAACTAATGGTTGCTATGGTGACAAAACAAAAGTGCACAAAAAGTCCAAAACCCAAAACGAACATGACCAAAACAAAAACATGATCACACAGACATGACAAAAGGCTTAGTGGCCACATGCGTGGACTGCACCTTTTAGCTCTTATTTCCAAAATTGTGTACACTACTGAATTGGGGTCTTATGGCCACTTATGTGGACACTTATACTGCCATCTGGTGGTGTCAGAAGAGTATAACATACAATGGAATTTGGAGAGAAAAATAAGAATTAGCATGCCACTAAACATGAAGTACACGTTTGTGTACTTATGGACTAAGTACATCATATCAAAAGATGATTCTTAGTTTTTATTCTAATTAGGGTTCAATAAGCCCAAATAGCAAAGAGAAATAAAAAAAGGCATGTAAAAAAAACAGTTTGGGCTTTAAGAGGTTATGAATAAGTCAACGTATGTAGCAGGTCAGATGAAGGGGAATATGTGGTGCTGCCAGACCCTGGGAATACCTTCAAAGGTTGCCAAACCCTCAGCTTTGTTACACTGAGCAGTGTTCTGCATGTGTGAGTGGATTCCCCTTTTGCACAAGGCCGGCCTATTTGACACCGCCAAGTGATGGTTTGCATAGCAGCGAGGCGATGGTGACAGCTGCCCATTACATTTTCCAAAGATGTCATTATTTTCTCAAGGATAGCGACTGTTTTATCATGCGGTGTGGAAAGAGAATGAAATAATATTTGATCAAAGCTTTTACGAGCGACTGGGTTTCTCCACAGAAATGTACTTTATTGTTGTCTAACAGTTGCTCGTATATTTTTTGGGGTCGTGAAAAAACAGTAAGGGCTAATTGGGGGGGGGGGGGTTGTTATTTTTTCAATGGTAAGGTTTATTGCTCAAGGGCTCCCCCTGCAGTGTTGGAGTCCACTTGACTTTAAAGCCACTGTAGTGTGGAGATTAATTAGGGCCAGGCCCGGCCCTAACCAATCTGGCGCCCTAGGCAAGATTTTAGGTGGCGCCCCCCCCACATCGGGGGGCGCCACCTCCTTTTATTTGTTTTTAAATGTCTAAACAACCTCGCGCCAACCTATCTCTCCGACCTCCTTCAGCCTTACTGCCCCACCCGATCCTTAAGATCAGCCGATCAGCTGCTGTTGACGGTCCCCGACACAAGGCTGAAGCTTAGAGGTGACAGAGCTTTCGCCGTTGCTGCTCCCAAGCTCTGGAACGACCTACCCCTGAGTGTTAGACAAGCCTCCTCTCTTCCTGTTTTTAAATCTCTCTTAAAAACATACTTTTATTCCATGGCTTTTAACACTGAGTGATATCCATCCTGCAATGGCGCCCCATAATACACCTGCTGTGATCCTGTTTTTATGTTTTTATGTTTTTATTAATTCTATTTTACTTATTTATTTTTTATCGTGTTCTGTTTGTGTTGTGTTGTGTTTGCTCAATACTCGTTTTATCTTTTAACCTGCTCATTGTACAGCACTTTGGCTACCCCTGTGGTAAATTTTAAATGTGCTTTATAAATAAAGTTGATTTGATTTGATTTGATCGGCAGTGAAGTGTATATACTCACAAGAACCCGAATAGCTTTGTCTTTGACCTTTTTTTTTTTTACTTACAACTATACCTAATATATAAAGGGGTGGAAAAGTGACTATTACCTGCAGGGCAAACATTAGCTAACCAGAAGGCAATAACAATGTAAACAAAAAACACCTGCTTAAAAGATCTAATACAAATGTCCCTGAGGAATGTAAGGTGGGAGTACTGTAATTACCTAACGTTACATTATTATTTTCCATAACAATTTAGCCCCCTCCACAATATTAACCCGACGTTAAAACAGAACTAGCTATTTATTGATTAGCAATTGCCGAATCATGTAACATTAGCTTAATGCTAAAAAGCCAGGTTACTATCACATTCTGTAACAGACAAATAATTTCATGTAGGCTAACGTTACCTACCTGCTAACTCTGTCTTTTCTCGTTTCTCCTCCTCTTCTTTTCTCTTTTTTCTTCCCTGGGCACCTGACAGTTTTGGCCGTTTTGACATCTTGTGTTGATTTTTTGATGTGGTGACGTCCAAAAAGAGTCATGATACGGGAAGGGAGGGGGCGCACCGTGCGAGAGAGGGGGGGGGGCGTAATGTTGTAACAAATAATATTTCTATTAAATAGGCTTTACTTTGCATTTTAATTAACGTGGGATTATTTTTTGTATTTAGAAATAATAGTACCAACTTTTTTTCTTTTCTTTTTTTTTCTCCAACATTTGTGGCACTGGCGTGGCGCCCCCTGATGGACGGCGCCCTTAGCATTTGCCTATACGGCCTATGCCACGGGCCCGGCCCTGATTAGGGCCAACGTTTTGTACTAGAAAAATAAACAAACATTTGTATATTCTAAATGAAAATAAGTGCACACATATTTCTCCAAATTGAATTTATTTATGATTAACCCGTATAATTATTTTTGAATAAATACTATATTTTCACTTTTTTTCTTTATTTTTCTTTTCTTTTTTTTCCCAAGAAATATATTTAAAAAAAATTCAGATTCAGAATTTTGACCTGAATTTTGCGTGGCTCGCCGGGTCATCAACTGAGGGGCGTGAAAAAGCAACTACCCGTATTTTCCGCACCATAAGGCGCCCTGGGTTAAAAGCCGCGCCTTCAATGAACGGCATATTTCAAAACTTTGTCCACCTATAAGCCGCCCCGTGTTGTAAGCCGCATCTAACTGCGCTAAAGGAATGTCAAAAAAACAGTCAGATAGGTCAGTCAAACTTTAATAATATATTAAAAACCAGCGTGATGTGGGCGCGCATGGAGTCGTATATCAACATGGACGGAGCTGCGTGAAAAAAGCCACCCGGCCTCTTCGCGTAAACTTACCTTAACCACTCGCTCATCTTTTCTTCATCCATCCATCCCTTCGAGTTAGCTTTTATGATGACGCCGGCTGGAAAGGTCTCTTTTGGCAAGGTCTTCCTTTTGAATATCACCATGGGTGGAAGTTTCTGGCCATTAGCATGGCAAGCTAGAACCACAGTGAAGGATGACTTCTCATTCCCTGTGGTGCGAATATTCACCGTACGTGCTCCCGTTGTATCCACAGTGCGGTTCACAGGAATATCAAAAGTCAGTGGAACCTCGTCCATGTTGATAATGTTCTCTGGCCGGATCTTTTTTTCAGCTATCTTGTTTTTACAATATGCACGGAAAGTAGCCAGCTTTTCTTGAAAGTCTTTAGGCAGTTGCTGTGAAATAGTAGTCCGTGTGCGGATGGAGAGATTGCGTCTTTTCATGAACCGGAAACCTGTCGCTTAGTAGGAGCCATTTTGTGGTCTTTACAGATGTAAACACACAAAGGAAATGAAACGTAATATCCGCGCGCTTCTTCTTCTTCTACGCGGGCGGGTGGTTGCTTACAGTAGAAGAAGAAGCGCTTCCTCTTCTATGGGGGCGGGTGCTTACCTTGGCGGTTGCTTGCGTAGAAGAAGAAGCACTTCCTCTTCTACGGGGAAAAAAGATGGCGGCTGTTTACCGTAGTTGCGAGACCGAAACTTTATGAAAATGAATCTTAATATTAATCCATATATAAAGCGCACCGGGTTATAAGCCGCACTGTCAGCTTTTGAGTAAATTTGTGGTTTTTAGGTGCGGCTAATAGTGCGGAAAATACGGTACATGTTGTCTCGCAGAACACAACTGTGGTGTGTTCGAGGACAGCTAGATAAAGTGGGGAAAGGAATGCTCGGCAAAGCACAATGAAACAAACGAACATGCAAAAACTGCGGCCTTTCTAACAGTATATACATTTTACAATAAACTAATTGTACGAGGATCTGAAACTGCAAAGAAAAAAAAAGGAAGAAAAAAAAATAGATCTGAAGAAAAGAGAATCTTATTCAAGAGTGGAAAATTTGAATAAAGAATGTATTCAAAAAAATATCGATCATATTTATACCGAACCTAAAAAAAATGTCTTCACTTACACAAAATTACGCATCAAAACTTCTGTTTCAAAGTTTATTTTTTTCTAGTACAAAACCATAATTTAGTTTTATTCTGTAAGAGGCACAAATGGGCGGTAAACATGCATTCTAAAGTTGACAAATATATCAGAAAAGTGATACAAATTTGTTTACCATTAGTCATACTTGCCAACCTTGAAACCTCCGATTTCGGGAGGTGGGGGGCGGGGGCGTGGTCAGGGGTGGGGCGGGGCGTGGTTGGGGGCGTGGTTAAGAGGGGAGGAGTATATTGACAGCTAGAATTCACCAAGTGAAGTATTTCATACATATATATATATATATATATATATATATATATATATATATATATATATACACATCCTGAAAATATGCAAACAAAACTGTGTTTAGATAATTGATACTTCAAACTTGCATAAATAAATCTTAAGGAATATACAGGTAAAAGCCAGTAAATTAGAATATTTTGAAAAACTTGATTTATTTCAGTAATTGCATTCAAAAGGTGTAACTTGTACATTATATTTATTCATTGCACACAGACTGATGCATTCAAATGTTTATTTCATTTAATTTTGATGATTTGAAGTGGCAACAAATGAAAATCCAAAATTCCGTGTGTCACAAAATTAGAATATTACTTAAGGCTAATACAAAAAAGGTATTTTTAGAAATGTTGGCCAACTGAAAAGTATGAAAATGAAAAATATGAGCATGTACAATACTCAATACTTGGTTGGAGCTCCTTTTGCCTCAATTACTGCGTTAATGCGGCGTGGCATGGAGTCCATGAGTTTCTGGCACTGCTCAGGTGTTATGAGAGCCCAGGTTGCTCTGATAGTGGCCTTCAACTCTTCTGCGTTTTTGGGTCTGGCATTCTGCATCTTCCTTTTCACAATACCCCACAGATTTTCTATGGGGCTAAGGTCAGGGGAGTTGGCGGGCCAATTTAGAACAGAAATACCATGGTCCGTAAACCAGGCACGGGTAGATTTTGCGCTGTGTGCAGGCGCCAAGTCCTGTTGGAACTTGAAATCTCCATCTCCATAGAGCAGGTCAGCAGCAGGAAGCATGAAGTGCTCTAAAACTTGCTGGTAGACGGCTGCGTTGACCCTGGATCTCAGGAAACAGAGTGGACCGACACCAGCAGATGACATGGCACCCCAAACCATCACCCAACCATGCAAATTTTGCATTTCCTTTGGAAATCGAGGTCCCATAGTCTGGAGGAAGACAGGAGAGGCACAGGATCCACGTTGCCTGAAGTCTAGTGTAAAGTTTCCACCATCAGTGATGGTTTGGGGTGCCATGTCATCTGCTGGTGTCGGTCCACTCTGTTTCCTGAGATCCAGGGTCAACGCAGCCGTCTACCAGCAAGTTTTAGAGCACTTCATGCTTCCTGCTGCTGACCTGCTCTATGGAGATGGAGATTTCAAGTTCCAACAGGACTTGGCGCCTGCACACAGCGCAAAATCTACCCGTGCCTGGTTTACGGACCATGGTATTTCTGTTCTAAATTGGCCCGCCAACTCCCCTGACCTTAGCCCCATAGAAAATCTGTGGGGTATTGTGAAAAGGAAGATGCAGAATGCCAGACCCAAAAACGCAGAAGAGTTGAAGGCCACTATCAGAGCAACCTGGGCTCTCATAACACCTGAGCAGTGCCAGAAACTCATGGACTCCATGCCACGCCGCATTAACGCAGTAATTGAGGCAAAAGGAGCTCCGACCAAGTATTGAGTATTGTACATGCTCATATTTTTCATTTTCATACTTTTCAGTTGGCCAACATTTCTAAAAATCCCTTTTTTGTATTAGCCTTAAGTAATATTCTAATTTTGTGACACACGGAATTTTGGATTTTCATTTGTTGCCACTTCAAATCATCAAAATTAAATGAAATAAACATTTGAATGCATCAGTCTGTGTGCAATGAATAAATATAATGTACAAGTTACACCTTTTGAATGCAATTACTGAAATAAATCAAGTTTTTCAAAATATTCTAATTTACTGGCTTTTACCTGTAACATAACTTGGCTTCTGAGAGCTTCAAAATGTAATGAATAAAATGCTAAAGTTGTTGATAAACAAGCAATTATTTTAATAATTAAATATGGTCATTTTAAATGAATTATTATGATAATTTAAAATTAATTATTTCAAATATGTTTATTTTAATGTATAATTCCATGGCTGGATGTAATAAGGAGTCAGAAAAAATACAAATAAAAATACAATTAATTTTGATGTTTTCAGCAAAATATAGTAAAAATGTATTTCGTTTTTGTTTTTGTTAAATTAATAAATATATTTATTTTTAGGTAAGATAAACATAATAATACAATTTATCTCTAGTCTGGATGATTTAGTTCTTGTCCCGTCATGAAAAAAGGCTGTCCTCACTCAGGTCCGCATGGATCTGGAGGGGGCGTGGCCTCCAGCTACGGCTGAAAATCGGGAGATTTTCGGGAGAATATTTGTCCCGGGAGGTTTTCGGGAGAGGCGCTGAATTTCGGGAGTCTCCCGGAAAATTCGGGAGGGTTGGCAAGTATGCCATTAGTGGCCATAACATTAATAGTCGGGCTGTCAAACGATGAAAATATTTAATCGTGATTATTGCATTTTGTTCATAGTTAACTCAAAATTGATTGTAGATATAACTTTTCATCATTAATAAGTGTACCCTAGATAATAATAATTTTCAAGTTTTTGATATCATGACTGGACAATAAGTTTTAATGAATTTATTTATTTTTTTAAACATTGTGCTATTTTAAACAGCTCAACACAAAAAGAACATAAACACACTTTTAATGAGAATTTAAAAAAAAATTCTTCTCTCCGTTGTTGTTTTGCCAGATTTTGTATTTTGAAGGAATTTGTATTCTTGCTATAGGAGCACTGGCGTTCAGAGGAGAGGGGCTACACTTCCATGTTTAGATACCATCCATCCATCCATTTTCTACCGCTTGTCCTTTACGGGGTCGCGGGGGGTGCTGGAGTCTATCTCAGCTGCATTCCGGCGGAAGGCGGTGTACACCCTGGACAAGTCGCCACTTCATCGCAGGGCCAACACAGATACCAGTTTTACGCATTAATACCACAAAATGTGGATTGTTACAATCATAAGTTAATCATATTGGTAGTGTTGTGTCTTAACCTTCTCTATTTATTCATCAACTGTAATATGAAGCCTGCTAAGCATTCTGTAATTGAGGACTATCAACCAGAACATATTGTAGGATAATATACACAATGTTTCATCTTGCCACAAATTCCCCCTCTACATTCCTCAACTGATGTACTAGCATTTATTAAGGTAGAACTATCACGGATTGCAGTACATGGTGTAATCTGAACGATTGTAATGTTTGACATTTTTATTTTGTTATTCTAATTAGACCGGATTAAAGTGTAGTGCTTTTATTTTGAAGCCGGAAGTATGTGGTTGGTTTGAGAAGGGGTGTTTCCTGATATTTCCATTGTGTGCCCTTTTCTTTGTCCATTTCTGCTCACTATTTTCCTGCTTGTGGCTCAACAGTAACCAGTGAACGCAGCCCCATTTTCCCACGTTACGGAATGGCCCGAGGGTCAAAAAAGGGCGTTAATCGCCCGTCAAATTAGTGCCGTTAAAGGAACTGACAGCCCTAATTAGTAACAGAAAAATACATCATTAACCCTAAATACAAGCGTAAAAGTAATTTAACCACTGTAATAATGAGTTGAGTTATTTGATGCTCGCTGCGCTGAGGTTTCAGTGGTGTCCTGTGTCAAGTTTCCACTCACTTTGGAGCTTTTCTCGACTCTAAAATGTTGACACATTGTTGATTGTCATGTCCATACTCCACAGTAAGTCTTTGCTGTCGTCCAGCATTCTGGGTTTTTTTTTTCTTTGTAGCCAGTTCAGTTTTAGTTTACCGTATTTTCCGCACTATTAGCCGCACCTAAAAACCACAAATTTACTCAAAAGCTGACAGTGCGGCTTATAACCCGGTGCGCTTTATATATGGATTAATATTAAGATTCATTTTCATAAAGTTTCGGTCTCGCAACTACGGTAAACAGCCGCCATCTTTTTTCCCGGTAGAAGAGGAAGTGCTTCTTCTTCTACGCAAGCAACCGCCAAGGTAAGCACCCGCCCCCATAGAACAGGAAGCGCTTCTTCTTCTACTGTAAGCAACCACCCGCCCACGTAGAAGAAGAAGAAGCGCGCGGATATTACGTTTCATTTCCTTTGTGTGTTTACATCTGTAAAGACCACAAAATGGCTCCTACTAAGCGACAGGTTTCCGGTTCATGAAAAGACGCAATCTCTCCATCCGCACACGGACTACTATTTCACAGCAACTGCCTAAAGACTTTCAAGAAAAGCTGGCTACTTTCCGTGCATATTGTAAAAACAAGATAGCTGAAAAAAAGATCCGGCCAGAGAACATTATCAACATGGACGAGGTTCCACTGACTTTTGATATTCCTGTGAACCGCACTGTGGATACAACGGGAGCACGTACGGTGAATATCCGCACCACAGGGAATGAGAAGTCGTCCTTCACTGTGGTTCTAGCTTGCCATGCTAATGGCCAGAAACTTCCACCCATGGTGATATTCAAAAGGAAGACCTTGCCAAAAGAGACCTTTCCAGCCGGCGTCATCATAAAAGCTAACTCGAAGGGATGGACGGATGAAGAAAAGATGAGCGAGTGGTTAAGGTGGCTTTTTTCACGCAGCTCCGTCCATGTTGATATACGACTCCATGCGCGCCCACATCACGCTGGTTTTTAATATATTATTAAAGTTTGACTGACCTATCTGACTGTTTTTTTGACATTCCCTTTAGCGCAGTTAGATGCGGCTTATAACACGGGGCGGCTTATAGGTGGACAAAGTTTTGAAACGTGCCGTTCATTGAAGGCGCGGCTTATAACCCGGGGTGCCTTATGGTGCGGAAAGTTCTGCATAGCCTTCCCTAAGCTTCAATGCCTTTTCTTAGGGGCACTCACCTTTTGTTTATTTTTTGGTTTAAGCATTAGACACCTTTTTACCTGCACGCTGCCTCCCGCTGTTTCCCACATCTACAAAGCATGCTGCCACCTACTGATATGGAAGAGTATTACACGGTTACTCCGCCCAGCTCTAGACAGCACCGACACTAGACAGCACCGACACTAGACAGCACCGACACTAGACAGCACCGGCACTAGACAGCACCGACACTAGACAGCACCGACACTAGACAGCACCGACACTCAACAACAACACATCGTTTGCAGACTATAATTACTGTTTTGCCAATAATATTTTTAACCCAAATAGGTGAAATTAAATAATCTCCCACGGCACACCAGACTGTATCTCACAGTGGTTGAAAAACAATGATATAAGCTACAAATTGTGTCTTTAAGGGAGAATATACCTCAAGTTTGTGTCTTTTCCTCGCCAGCGAGGCACCGCCCTCCTGTTGGAGCACCTGGCGGGCAGCCTGGCAAGCACCATTTCGGTCACCACCCACCTGGACATCGCACCCCAGCACCACCTCTTCATGAGGGGCCGCAACGGCAGCAACATCAAGCACATCACCCAGAGGACGGGGGCCCAGATCCACTTCCCGGACCCCAACAGCCCGCAGAAGAAATCCACGGTCTACATCCAGGGCACCATCGAGTCGGTGTGCCTGGCTCGCCAGTACCTCATGGTGAGGCTTTTTTTCTCTTCGTTTTTGTGGCGAATGTCTTCCCCAGCATGTGTGCTGTGCTATAATCAACATCACGTTGGTATGCCAGGGATGCGCGTTCACCACCGCCGGGGTTTTCAGGAAGAACCTTGGCTGGAACAGCAAGCATGAAGCTGCTAGTTAGAAACTGCTGCTAATGATCAGCCTTTTTTTCTAGAACTACACGCTGAGGTTTCTTGGCGTCCTTGAACCTGAGGTGTTTTTTTTATGTCAAGCACTTCTCGTTTCAGTCATTATTGCTAAGTGCTTCTGCTGCAGAATGAGACCATGCCAAGGTTGTCGCGGCGACCAAAAAAAGGCATCTTGCTGTTTGTCTGAGCACCAAAACAAATAGATGATAATGAATGGATGACAGGAGCCTAAAATAAAAGTGGAGTCCAGACTTTGTGATTTGGCCTCTGTGCAGCCACACCCTTGATTACAGATCCAATGCGGCTAATTACATCCACTCACAATAGGAGCGGCGGCCATGCAACGCTCGGCCCAAAATATGGATGTCTGTGGTCTTGTGGTGGTGATAATGTGAAGCATACTGCACCCCAACCCCACCCCCTCCCTCCACCTTGTCAGATGTAAAAGTCCCCCAGGGAGTCTTGAGTGTTTATTGGGTTGGATTGCAATTCTAAATCTATTACTAGTAAACACTCTTTGTAATAATGGCATATTATATACAGGTAAAAGCCAGTAAATTAGAATATTTTGAAAAACTTGATTTATTTCAGTAATTGCATTCGAAAGGTGTAACTTGTACATTATATTTATTCATTGCACACAGACTGATGCATTCAAATGTTTATTTCATTTAATTTTGATGATTTGAAGTGGCAACAAATGAAAATCCAAAATTCCGTGTGTCACAAAACTAGAATATTACTTAAGGCTAATACAAAAAAAGGGATTTTTAGAAATGTTGGCCAACTGAAAAGTATGAAAATGAAAAATATGAGCATGTACAATACTCAATACTTGGTTGGAGCTCCTTTTGCCTCAATTACTGCGTTAATGCGGCGTGGCATGGAGTTGATGAGTTTCTGGCACTGCTCAGGTGTTATGAGAGCCCAGGTTGCTCTGATAGTGGCCTTCAACTCTTCTGTGTTTTTGGGTCTGGCATTCTGCATCTTCCTTTTCACAATACCCCACAGATTTTCTATGGGGCTAAGGTCAGGGGAGTTGGCGGGCCAATTTAGAACAGAAATACCATGGTCCGTAAACCAGGCACGGGTAGATTTTGCGCTGTGTGCAGGCGCCAAGTCCTGTTGGAACTTGAAATCTCCATCTCCATAGAGCAGGTCAGCAGCAGGAAGCATGAAGTGCTCTAAAACTTGCTGGTAGACGGCTGCGTTGACCCTGGATCTCAGGAAACCGAGTGGACCGACACCAGCAGATGACATGGCACCCCAAACCATCACTGATGGTGGAAACTTTACACTAGACTTCAGGCAACGTGGATCCTGTGCCTCTCCTGTCTTCCTCCAGACTCTGGGACCTCGATTTCCAAAGGAAATGCAAAATTTGCATGGTTGGGTGATGGTTTGGGGTGCCATGTCATCTGCTGGTGTCGGTCCACTCTGTTTCCTGAGATCCAGGGTCAACGCAGCCGTCTACCAGCAAGTTTTAGAGCACTTCATGCTTCCTGCTGCTGACCTGCTCTATGGAGTTTGAGATTTCAAGTTCCAACAGGACTTGGCGCCTGCACACAGCGCAAAATCTACCCGTGCCTGGTTTACGGACCATGGTATTTCTGTTCTAAATTGGCCCGCCAACTCCCCTGACCTTAGCCCCATAGAAAATCTGTGGGGTATTGTGAAAAGGAAGATGCAGAATGCCAGACCCAAAAACGCAGAAGAGTTGAAGGCCACTATCAGAGCAACCTGGGCTCTCATAACACCTGAGCAGTGCCAGAAACTCATCGACTCCATGCCACGCCGCATTAACGCAGTAATTGAGGCAAAAGGAGCTCCAACCAAGTATTGAGTATTGTACATGCTCATATTTTTCATTTTCATACTTTTCAGTTGGCCAACATTTCTAAAAATCCCTTTTTTGTATTAGCCTTAAGTAATATTCTAATTTTGTGACACACGGAATTTTGGATTTTCATTTGTTGCCACTTCAAATCATCAAAATTAAATGAAATAAACATTTGAATGCATCAGTCTGTGTGCAATGAATAAATATAATGTACAAGTTACACCTTTTGAATGCAATTACTGAAATAAATCAAGTTTTTCAAAATATTCTAATTTACTGGCTTTTACCTGTATATAATTATTCTAACACAAACATTACAGCCATTTTTCAGATTTGCCAAATATGTTTTTTTTATGGAGGTTAATTTTTGTCTTTGGTTACGAAAGCTTTTGTTTTTTACAATGAATTTTTTACATTTGATTTTTTTTACATCAAATTATGCTGACAATTTCATTGAAAAAAAAAAAGTAGTGTTTAATATTTCAGGGTATTAAAATTCGGTGTCAAAAAATGAGCTGCTTTAAAAAGGCAAGACTCACTTCCGGTAGAATAAGGCTAATGTCTCAGTGCAGCCAATGAGGGGTCAAGTCTGAAGTCACGTGACACGGATCTTGCAAAACAGCATAAAAAAAAAACAGTTAACTGGGCATAAAACAACTTAATTATTAACATTTCAATGCTGGATGTTTTCAAAGTATAGAAATGATTCCAAAGGTTAGAATGTGCACTCAGGAGTTAGTATGTGTCATGAAGTGCAGCTACACAAGGTGACCAGCAGGTGGTGCTGGATAATGATGTTCAGGTAAAGGTAAGCGGAGTCAAACTGCAAAGTGTGTATTTCTTGTACTCCAACCTTCACATTTTGTGTGTCAGGGCTGCCTGCCGCTGGTGTTGATGTTCGACATCAAAGAGGAGGTGGAGGTGGAGCCTCAGTGCATCACGGCGCTGATGGAGCAGCTGGACGTCTTCATCAGCATCAAACCCAAGCCCAAGCAGCCCAGCAAGGTACGGCACAGGGACTTGGAAAGGGGGAAAAAGGACACCATGCCAAAGAACCGAATCATGTTCATTCAGGAGAGAAAACCACTAAAAGATTTCTGTGTCTCGTAATTGCTTTTTGATGCATTTAAGCTGCCTCTAGCTTCTATGTGGACTCATGCAGACGTCCCTCCAGGTGTCTTCCTGGGTCCCTCCAGGTGTCTTCCTGGGTCCCTCCAGGTGTCCTCCTGGGTCCCTCCAGGTGTCCTCCTGGGGGCCTCCAGGTGTCCTCCTGAGGGCCTCATGCAGACATCCCTCCAGGTGTCCTCCTGGGTCCCTCCAGGTGTCCTCCTGGGGGCCTCATGCAGACGTGCCTCCAGGTGTCCTCCTGGGTCCCTCCAGGTGTCCTCCTGGGGGCCTCATGCAGACGTCCCTCCAGGTGTCCTCCTGGGTCCCTCCAGGTGTCTTCCTGGGGGCCTCATGCAGACGTCCCTCCAGGTGTCCTCCTGGGGGCCTCATGTAGACATCTCTCCAGGTGTCCTCCTGGGGGCCTCATGTAGACATCTCTCCAGGTGTCCTCCTGGGGGCCTCATGTAGACATCTCTCCAGGTGTCCTCCTGGGGGCCTCATGTAGACATCTCTCCAGGTGTCCTCCTGGGTGCCTCCAGGTGTCCTCCTGGGGGCCTCATGTAGACATCTCTCCAGGTGTCCTCCTGGGGGCCTCATGTAGACATCTCTCCAGGTGTCCTCCTGGGTGCCTCCAGGTGTCCTCCTGGGGGCCTCAAGCAGAGGTCCCTCCAGGTGTCCTCCTGGGTCCCTCCAGGTGTCTTCCTGGGGGCCTCATGCAGACGTCCCTCCAGGTGTCCTCCTGGGTCCCTCCAGGTGTCCTCCTGGGGGCCTCATGTAGACGTCCCTCCAGGTGTCTTCCTGGGGGCCTCATGCAGACGTCCCTCCAGGTGTCCTCCTGGGTCCCTCCAGGTGTCCTCCTGGGGGCCTCATGTAGACGTCCCTCCAGGTGTCTTCCTGGGGGCCTCATGCAGACGTCCCTCCAGGTGTCCTCTTGGGTCCCTCCAGGTGTCCTCCTGGGGGCCTCATGTAGACGTCCCTACAGGTGTCTTCCTGGGTCCCTCCAGGTGTCCTCCTGGGGGCCTCAAGCAGAGGTCCCTCCAGGTGTCTTCCTGGGGGCCTCATGCAAATGTCCCTCCAGGTGTCCTCCTGGGTCCCTCCAGGTGTCCTCCTGGGGGCCTCATGCAGAGGTCCCTCCAGGTGTCTTCCTGGGGGCCTCATGCAAACGTCCCTCCAGGTGTCCTCCTGGGTCCCTCCAGGTGTCCTCCTGGGGGCCTCATGCAGACGTCCCTCCAGGTGTCCTCCTGGGTCCCTCCAGGTGTCCTCCTGGGGGCCTCATGCAGACGTCCCTCCAGGTGTCCTCCTGGGTCCCTCCAGGTGTCCTCCTGGGGGCCTCATGCAGATGTCCCTTCAGGTGTCTTCCTGGGGGCCTCATGCAGACGTCCCTCCAGGTGTCTTCCTGGGTCCCTCCAGGTGTCCTCCTGGGGGCCTCAAGCAGAGGTCCCTCCACGTGTCTTCCTGGGGGCCTCATGCAAACGTCCCTCCAGGTGTCCTCCTGGGTCCCTCCAGGTGTCCTCCTGGGGGCCTCATGCAGAGGTCCCTCCAGGTGTCCTCCTGGGGGCCAAAATGCCCAAACCATACAGTCAAGCCTCCTAAGTACCCTTCACTCAAATAATAATAATAATTTAAAAAAAATATATATATATATTTTTATATGTAAATAATATAGATTTGCATATGATGTGCACATATATACTGCAGATATATATATATATATATATATATATATATATATATATATATATATATATATATATATATATATATATATATATATATATATATATATATGTATGTATGTATGTGTGGGAAAAAAATCACAAGACTATTTCATCTCTACAGGCCTGTTTCATGAGGGGGGGTACCCTCAATCATCAGGAGATTTTAATGGGAGCATTCGCATACCATGGTTTGTATAGGGCACAGAGTGGGTGGGTACAGGCTGGCGTAGGGGCGTGGTGATTGGCTCATGTGTTACCTAGGAGGTGTTTCCGTCTACGGCGGCATGTTGTTACAATTTCGCTGCGCTTGTTGAGGGATGACAGGTCTGGACGGTAGATAATAAACAGTTTCTCTTTCAAGCATAGGTTGCATCTTTTATTACCACTATTGTAAGGTGTGCTGGATGCAAGAATTTGCCATGTTATTGAATATTCAACATTATTGTCTTTGAGGTCCCAAATGTGTTTGCTGAGTTCTGTGGTATTTCGCAGGTTTTTGTTCCTGAAAGAAGCCTTGTGATTGTTCCATCTGGTTTTGAATTCTCCCTCGGTTAATCCTACATATGTGTCGGATGTGTTAATGTCCTTGCGTATTACCTTAGATTGGTAGACAACTGATGTTTGTAAGCACCCCCCGTTGAGAGGGCAATCAGGTTTCTTTCGACAGTTACATCCTTTGTTGGTTTTGGAGTCGCTCTGTCCGGGGGCCGACGGCTCATTTGCAATTGTTTTGTTGTGGTTTGAGATGATTTGTCGTATATTGTTCATGCAGCTGTAGCTCAATTTAATGTTGTTCTTGTTGAATACTTTTCTTAGGGTGTTGTCTTTGGGAAAGTGTTTGTCAATCAGATTGAGGAATTTGTGTCCAATGTTAGTTGAGACGTTTTTGCTGTATGGGGGGTTGTACCAGATGATGTCGTTTCGTTTTCTGTTCTTTTTTGGCTGGTTTCCTGGCGTGGGTTCATAGGTGAGGGTGAAATTGTATCCGCTTTCATCAAGGGCTTTTTGGTACGGGGGGGTTGCTTGGTCAAATTCAGCTTATATATATATATATATATATATATATATATATATATATATATATATATATATATATATATATATATATATATATATATATATATATAAAGGGATAAGCGGTAGAAAATGGATGGATGGATGCATGGATATATATATATATATATATATATATATATATATATATATATATATATATATATATATATATATATATATGTATATATATATATATATATATATATATATATATATATATATATATATATATATATATATATATCCATCCATCCATTTCCTACCGCTTATTCCCTTTTGGGGTCGCGGGGGGCGCTGGAGCCTATCTCAGCTACAATCGGGCAGAAGGCGGGGTACACCCTGGACAAGTCGCCACCTCATCGCAGGGCCAACACATATATATATATATATATATATATATATATATATATATATATATATATATATATATATATACATTTATTTTAATTTTAATTTTTTTTAAAGTCAATCCAAATGCTGCCAAATTTCCTTTAATTCTGACCCATTTTCTGGTCCAGTTGCCAGCCGCGTGAGCAATTGCCGATGCTAAATTTGCAAGTGTATAAAAAAAACGTCTCTCCAGCGAACAACTCACAACTGGAAACCCATTCTAATGGTTCACAGAAAAGAGCCGTTCAAAAGACTCGATTCGTTTGTGAACGTCACATCTGTTTTTCACTCATTATAAAAAGCTGCATCAGCCAACATGTTTTATATGTACTCTAATATTCAATAGTGTTTATATATACTGTATTTTCCGCACCATAAGGCGCCCTGGGTTATAAGCCGCGCCTTCAATGAACGGCATATTTCAAAACTTTGTCCACCTATAAGCCGCCCCGTGTTATAAGCCGCATCTAACTGCGCTAAAGGAATGTCAAAAAAACAGTCAGATAGGTCAGTCAAACTTTAATAATATATTAAAAACCAGCGTGATGTGGGCGCGCATGGAGTCGTATATCAACATGGACGGAGCTGCGTGAAAAAAGCCACCCGGCCTCTTCGCGTAAACTTCCCTTAACCACTCGCTCATCTTTTCTTCATCCATCCATCCCTTCGAGTTAGCTTTTATGATGACGCCGGCTGGAAAGGTCTCTTTTGGCAAGGTCTTCCTTTTGAATATCACCATGGGTGGAAGTTTCTGGCCATTAGCATGGCAAGCTAGAACCACAGTGAAGGATGACTTCTCATTCCCTGTGGTGCGAATATTCACCGTACGTGCTCCCGTTGTATCCACAGTGCGGTTCACAGGAATATCAAAAGTCAGTGGAACCTCGTCCATGTTGATAATGTTCTCTGGCCGGATCTTTTTTTCAGCTATCTTGTTTTTACAATATGCACGGAAAGTAGCCAGCTTTTCTTGAAAGTCTTTAGGCAGTTGCTGTGAAATAGTAGTCCGTGTGCGGATGGAGAGATTGCGTCTTTTCATGAACCGGAAACCTGTCGCTTAGTAGGAGCCATTTTGTGGTCTTTACAGATGTAAACACACAAAGGAAATGAAACGTAAAATCCGCGCGCTTCTTCTTCTTCTACGGGGGCGGGTGGTTGCTTACAGTAGAAGAAGAAGCGCTTCCTGTTCTATGGGGCGGGTGCTTACCTTGGCGGTTGCTTGCGTAGAAGAAGAAGCGCTTCCTGTTCTACCGGGAAAAAAGATGGCGGCTGTTTACCGTAGTTGCGAGACCGAAACTTTATGAAAATGAATCTTAATATTAATCCATATATAAAGCACACCGGGTTATAAGCCGCACTGTCAGCTTTTGAGTAAATTTGTGGTTTTTAGGTGCGGCTAATAGTGCGGAAAATACGGTACTCTAATATTCAATAGTGTTTATATATACTCTAATATTCAATAGTGTTTATATACACTCTAATATTCAATAGTGTTTATATACACTCTAATATTCAATAGTGTTTATATATACTCTAATATTCAATAGTGTTTATATACACTCTAATATTCAATAGTGTTTATATATACTCTAATATTCAATAGTGTTTATATACACTCTAATATTCAATAGTGTATGTAAGTTAGTGAGTGTGATGTAATGTCTGCTCCCACACTCTGCAGTGTTTATCATCCTAATCTCTCCTTAATTCCTTCTTCCTTCCTCCCTCTCACTCCTTGTCTCCTCCTGCCAACATTCCCCAGCTCATCACCACCTTCTTCCTCATCATGTCTAACATCCAACCTCCTTCCTCTCCACCTATTCCATCATGTGTAACATCCAACCTCCTGCGTGTCTTGCAGTCAGTCATAGTGAAGAGCGTGGAGAGGAACGCGGTGAACATGTACGAGGCCCGCAAGTTCCTCCTGGGTCTGGAGTGCAACGGCGTGGCCTCCTCGCCGCCCTCGGTCTCCTTGAATCCCGCCGCCAACGGACCCTCGCCGTCCCTCATCTGCCCCGTTGGCCTGGACATCCTGGCCTCAGCTGGCCTGGGGCTCAGCAACCTGGGTAAGCATCCAACCTAACAAGATGTTCTCTGTCTTACCTTGCACATGTATTTACTTCTCAAGTGTAATTGATCCTCTTGTACATCAGGGGATGACATAAAACCGCCATGAAGAAAGCAGCCCTGTTTAATATACAATGAACAAAAATACAAACGCAACTTTTGTTTTTGCTCCCATTTTTCATGAGTCGAACTCAATTATGTAAAACTTTGACTATATACCAGAGGTGGGACCAAGTCATTGTTTTGCAAATCACAAGTAAGTCTCAAGTCTTTGCCCTCAAGTCTCGAGTCAAGTCCCGAGTCAAGACAGGCAAGCCCCGGGTCAAGTCCAAAGTCAAGACTGGAAAGTCTCAAGTCAAGTCCTAAGTCCTGCCTTTTGAGTTTCGAGTCCTTTCAAGTCCTTTTAACCACAGACTAATATATTAACACAGATTGTGTATGCTTTTCAAACGCTGTATTTATTTATTAAAACAAGTGCATTTTAAATTGCAGGAAAGAAAATTGTGCTGATATTGCACTTTATAATAGCACTATTAACCAGTCATTTTAAACATTAACTCATTCCTTTACAGAACAAACACATTGAAAAATAAAGTGCAAATGTACTTATTTGTACAAAAGTGTTAACATTGAAAAAACATGACATATACGTGAACATAACAAAAAAGTTGTACTTTTTATATGTCAGGGCCCTATGCTGCATTGCATTTGCAAAAGACCAAATTAGCCAAGAGTCTGTCAGTCATTTGTGCACGATGGGGGCGTAGTATGATGCCACCATGGCTGAAAACTCGCTCCACTGGAGCACTGGAGGCAGGCACTGCCAAGACTCTCATGGCCACTCGGAACAGTGAAGGAAGAGTCTTCATGTTCAATGCCCAGAACAAAAGGGGGGAGAGAGTTGTTTTGGGTTGGTGCACTACTTGTAAGTGTATCTTGTGTTTTTTATGTTGATTTAATTAAAAAAAGAAAAAAAAAAATGATTTCTTGTGCGGCCCGATACCAATCGATCCACGGACCAGTACCGGGCCGCGGCCCGGTGGTTGGGGACCACTGAGGTAAACAACCAACAGTATGTCAGAAAGCTAGCTAAAACGGTACACATATTCACAATATAGTATACATTTTAACTGACCTTTATTTGACTATTTTTGTCTTTTTTTAGGTGGCTAAAATACGCGGTGCTGCTGACCGCCGTCTAACGTTACGTGTGATATATTGACTAACGTAACCCTGCTTAAAAGAAATCACTGAACAAAAAGTATGAATAAGGTAGTGAACTGCAACAGATTCCCGTGTTTGCAATAACGTTATAACGTTAGCAGTGAGTTTACAGCCTCACTGATTTAACTACACAGCAAATAAAAGTCACGTTACTTAGCCAATAAACGTTATCTTACATTCAAAACTTACCGTTCTTTGTGCAACTTCAAATGCCGGACGAAGTTGGAAGTTGTTGCCTCTCCATCAGTCATTTTGGAACCGCATGTGTTGCATACTGCAAACCGTTTTGTGTTGACCACCTCGTAATTTTTATACCCAAACAAAATTATTTTAGGTATCATTTTTTGTTCACTGGCGTGTGGTTTGGACATGTCTTCTTCGTTGGTTGTCCTGCAATTTGATTGGATGAATGCTGTGTGATGAAAACAAAGTAGATGTAATTTGATTGGCTGTTGTACTGAGAGCACACCAGCTGACACACGCAACGCTGATAGACAAGTACACAATGAAAAATACGGAGCGCTCCCGAATAACTTTTTCATCTTTGGGTTTTGGGGAAAGTAGCAAGTCATGTCAAGTCATGTCAATTCAAAAGGCTCAAGTCCAAGTGAAGTCACAAGTCATTGATGTTAAAGTCTAAGTCCAGTTGCAAGTCTTTTTACATTTTGTCAAGTCGAGTCTAAAGTCATCAAATTCATGACTCGAGTCTGACTCGAGTCCAAGTCATGTGACTCGAGTCCACACCTCTGATAATATACACAAACTACTTATTCCTCTCACATATTCTTGACAAATCTGTCTAAATCTGTGTTAGTGAGCATTTCTTCTTTGCCAAGATAATCCATCCCACCTCACAGGTGTGGCTTGTCAAGATGCTGATTAAACAGCATGATTATTGCACAGGTGTGCCTTAGGCCAGTGGTCCCCCAACCTTTTTGTAGCTGCGGACCGGTCAACGCTTGAAAATGTGTCCCACGGACACATTATTTATTTTTTTTGTTATAAAAATATGCAATCATGCGTGCTTACGGACTGTATCCCTTGCAGACTGTATTGATCTATATTGATATATAATGTAGGAACCAGAATATTAAAAACAGGAAGAAACAACCCTTTTGTGCGAATGAGTGTGAATGAGTGTAAATAGGGGAGGGAGGTTTTTTTGGGTTGGTGCACTAATTGTAAGTGTATATTGTGTTTTTTATGTTGATTTAATAATTTTATTTTATTTTTTTTTTACATTTCTTGTGCGGCCCGGTACCAATCGATCCACGGACCGTTACCGTTTTATCACACAGCACAATGCCACAGGTGTGGCAAGTTTGCTGACTACAGGAATGGCCACCAGAGCTGTTGTTCATTTCTCTACCATAAGCCGTCTTCAAGAGCGTTTCAGGGATTTTGTCAGTACATCCAACCGGCCTCACAACCGCAAACCACGTGTAACCACACCAGCCCAGGACCTCCACATCTAGAATAGAATAGAATAGAGTTTTATGTCATTACTACAGTGAACAGGTTCAAAGAACAACAGAATTGGAGCAGATCCCCTAAGGTGCATACACAATAATTTAGTAATATAAATAGTAAAAAAGATAAAAAAGAAGATATGTATCTATGTATATGTATATATCCACACATGCATAAATCCATACATATGCACATACATATATACACATACATACATATACATGCACATATATATACACACATATATACACATCCACACATATATACACATCCACATATATACACATACACATGTATACACACACACATATATATATATATATATATATATATACATACATACATACATACGCATACATACACACACATATACATATATATATATGTATATGTATATGTATATATATATATATATATATACATATTTATATATGTGTATGTGTATATATATATATATATATATATACATACATATATATATATATAAATATATATATATATATATATATATGTGTGTGTATGTATGCGTATGTATGTATGTATGTATGTATATATATATATATGTATATATATATATATATATATATATATATATATATATATATATATATATATATATATATATGTGTGTGTGTTTTTCTACAGGAATCCACCAGTCCCTATTTTGAAACTGAATGACGATCCAGAATGTCTTCAGTGATCCTTTTTTAGCAACACAACAGCTTTTAAATGATACACATTGTGGTGCATGAAGGTGGCCCTAATGATTTTGATTAAGTATTGTGGAGCCTGCAGGGTCAAAGTCCATATTGCTGCGAGCGTTGAGTTTTGAACTCATTCGTTAATTGTATCGTTCTCTCCTTCATTCTCGGCGTGTTTTCCTTCCGAACTCCGTTAAATATTTCCTGGCCTCACTTCCCCCGCCACAGGAGATGTAGGATTAAATGTAAATAATCAGTCAGAGAAGATGATGGTTCCATGCAGTGGAATGAGTTTCAAGCTGGTGATGAAGCTGTGGACGGCCACATCCTGGCTGGCCGTTAGTAATTGCTACATGTTTGCGTAGCGCAGATTACACGGTGGAGGCTGCCAGGAGAGTCCCGGCCTTATTCCTGGAGCCAAAGTAGACCCTTGCTAAAGCCGCAGACCTGCTTCTCTGTGTTTTCATGCACTCAGCAGCACATTGTCTCCATAACGTCCACCGCCAAGACACGTTAGGTAGGTTGTATTCACCCGACGTCACGGCCGGATCCAAGTGGTGGTCAAGCGAGCGTCTGTTGTCAACGCTGCCTTTTGCCTTTCTCACAGCAAATTGCCCTATGCTTGCACTGTTTCCGGCTAAACAAATTAAAGTGTTTGAACTCTAGAGGTAAGCAAGAAGGGTGAAAGAGTGCAAGGTTTTGTGAACGATGAGGAGAAAAGTTGCTCTTGAATATAGAACTCTAGTCGCAGAATGCCCAAGTTTGCAGTGATCACTTTATTAAAGGTTTCTTTGATTGACTTTCAATGTTTAGTGTTTCCCATTTACAGCAAGTATTATCTTGATAGCATTTGGATTTGACCTTGTTTCTGAGTTCTTAAAAGGCATTTTTGCTACGGCTGTTTTGGAAACCACCAACTCGGCAAGTCTAAATAAAAGAGAACAAATGTGAGGGAAGTTTTTAACCAAAGACAACAATCATAAATGAATCTTTCAGCACATACACAATGTTCCTCCATCTATCCATCTGCTTCCGCTTATCCGAGGTCGGGTCGCGGGGGCAGCAGCCTAAGCAGGGAAGCCCAGACTTCCCTCTCCCCAGCCACTTCGTCCAGCTCTTCCTGTGGGACCCCGAGGCGTTCCCAGGCCAGCCGGGAGACATAGTCTTCCCAACGTGTCCTGGGTCTTCCCCGCGGCCTCCTACCGGTCAGACGTGCCCTAAACACCTCCCTAGGGAGGCGTTCGGGTGGCATCCTGACCAGATGCCCGAACAACCTCATCTGGCTCCTCTCGATGTGGAGGAGCAGCGGCTTTACTTTGAGCTCCCCCCGGATGGCAGAGCTTCTCACCCTATCTCTAAGGGAGAGCCCCGCCACCCGGCGGAGGAAACTCATTTGGGCCGCTTGTACCCGTGATCTTGTCCTTTCGGTCATAACCCAAAGCTCATGACCATAGGTGAGGATGGGAACGTAGATCGACCGGTAAATTGAGAGCTTTGCCTTCCGGCTCAGCTCCTTCTTCACCACAACGGATCGATACAGCGTCTGCATTACTGAAGACGCCGCACCGATCCGCCTGTCGATCTCACCATCCACTCTTCCCCCACTCGTGAACAAGACTCCGAGGTACTTGAACTCCTCCACTTGGGGCAAAATCTCCTCCCCAACCCGGAGATGGCACTCCACCCTTTTCCGGGCGAGAACCATGGACTCGGACTTGGAGGTGCTGATTCTCATCCCAGTCGCTTCACACTCTGCTGCGAACCGATCCAGTGAGAGCTGAAGATCCTGGCCAGATGAAGCCATCAGGACCACATCATCTGCAAAAAGCAGAGACCTAATCCTGCAGCCACCAAACCAGATCCCCTCAACGCCTTGACTGCGCCTAGAAATTCTGTCCATAAAAGTTATGAACAGAATGGGTGACAAAGGGCAGCCTTGGCGGAGTCCAACCCTCACTGGAAACGTGTCCGACTTACTGCCGGCAATGCGGACCAAGCTCTGGCACTGAGCATACAGGGAGCAGACTGCCACAATCAGACAGTCCGTTACCCCATACTCTCTGAGCACTCCCCACAGGACTTCCCGAGGGACACGGTCGAATGCCTTCTCCAAGTCCACAAAACACATGTAGACTGGTTGGGCAAACTCCCATGCACCCTCAAGGACCCTGCCGAGAGTATAGAGCTGGTCCACAGTTCCAGGACCAGGACGAAAACCACACTGTTCCTCCTGAATCCGAGGTTCGACTATCCGGCGTAGCCTCCTCTCCAGTACACCTGAATAGACCTTACCGGGAAGGCTGAGGAGTGTGATCCCACGATAGTTAGAACACACCCTCCGGTTTCCCTTCTTAAAGAGAGGAACCACCACCCCGGTCTGCCAATCCAGAGGCACCGCCCCCGATGTCCACGCGATGCTGCAGAGTCTTGTCAAACAAGACAGCCCCACAACATCCAGAGCCTTAAGGAACTCCGGGCGGACCTCATCTACCCCTGGGGCCTTGCCACCGAGGAGCTTTTTAACTACCTCAGCAACCTCAGCCCCAGAAATAGGAGAGCCCACCACAGACTCCCCAGGCACAATGTTGACATCTATAGTTATATTTTGACAAACAATCATAAATGAATCTTTCAGCACATACACAATGTTGACATCTATAATTGTATTTTGATAAACAATCATAAATGAATCTTATTTTCTTATTATCTTATTTTGATAACTGTATAGATTCCATTGCACAGTTAGATTTATTTTACACATATTATTTAGTTTGTTTTGTATTGAAATTGTTGACTTTGTAATGTCTTTTGTGTTCGTGCTCGTGTTGTTTTTGTCTAAAAGTAACTGAGCGATAAGAGCTCGTTTAATAATGCAGCGCTAAATTTGACCAGTAGAGGGCAATAACACTACGCCAAAGGTGCCGTAGATGTTGTTTAATTTCTATATGTGTAAACATATGTAGTTGTGTGAATGTATTAACACTAAACCTTCTATTTTATTCATGTCAAATACACAATGGACACTATACTTTTGTAATGTTTATTTTATGTTCATGTTTTCAGTCTTACAATCCTAAATGAAAAAGAAAATAAGTAAATACACTTGAGGAAGGAAAATAGTTCAAAAGAAGGAACATCAATCCCTGACAAAAGCTTCTGTTTCTTCATGCTGTTAACTAACTGCACACGCTGGAGTCAAGTAGCGAGGGCAGAATAATGAATATATTGACAGTGCAGTGTGAAAGCCAATGTGTTTTTACTTTGTAAACGCAGTCCCAAAGAACTATAACCTGCGGAGGCACTTTCTCACCAAACATCCTCATTCCCATGTCCGGCCCCTGAGCCCTTGGGCTCTTGAAACTGCAGCCGTCCTCATGACGTAGTTGAATAGCCCCGGTGTATATCTATATACCAAGAACCTGCCGGGGACTTGTAGCCACATCTGCTTTGTATACGTTAATGCAGTGTTTTTCAACCACTGAGATTATTGTCTGGTGTGCCGTGGGAAATTATGCAACTTCACCTAATTGGTTCAAAAATATTTTTTGCAAATCAATAGTTATAATCTGCAAATAATGTGTGTTGTGTAAAACTCAGCAGGGTAACCACGTAATACTCCATGTCAGTAGGTGGCAGCTGCTAGTTAATTGCTTTGCAAAAGTCAGAATGCAGAGTCTTGTCAACCAAGACAGCCCCACAGCATCCAGAGCCTTAAGGAACTCCGGGCGGATCTCATCCACCCCCGGGGCCTTGCCACCGAGGAGCTTTTTAACTACCTCAGCAACCTCAGCCCCAGAAATAGAAGAGCCCACCACAGATTCCCCAGGCACTGCTTCCTCATAGGAAGACGTGTTGGTGAGCTGCAGCATCGCGTGGACATCGGGGGCGGTACCTCTGGATTGGCAGACCGGGGTGGTGGTTCCTCTCTTTAAGAAGGGGAACCGGAGGGTGTGTTCTAACTATCGTGGGATCACACTCCTCAGCCTTCACGGTAAGGTCTATTCAGGTGTACTGGAGAGGAGGCTACGCCGGATAGTCGAACCTCGGATTCAGGAGGAACAGTGTGGTTTTCGTCCTGGTCGTGGAACTGTGGACCAGCTCTATACTCTCGGCAGGGTCCTCGAGGGTACATGGGAGTTTGCCCAACCAGTCTACAAGTGCTTTGTGGACTTGGAGAAGGCATTCGACCGTGTCCCTCGGGAAGTCCTGTGGGGAGTGCTCAGAGAGTATGGGGTATCGGACTGTCTGATTTTGGCGGTCCGCTCCCTGTATGATCAGTGTCAGAGCTTGGTCCGCATTGCCGGCAGTAAGTCGGACACGTTTCCAGTGAGGGTTGGACTCCGCCAAGGCTGCCCTTTGTCACACATTCTGTTCATAACTTTTATGGACAGAATTTCTTGGCGCAGTCAAGGCGTTGAGGGGATCCGGTTTGGTGGCTGCAGGATTAGGTCTCTGCTTTTTGCAGATGATGTGGTCCTGATGGCTTCACCTGGCCAGGATCTTCAGCTCTCGCTGGATCGGTTCGCAGCCGAGTGTGAAGCGACTGGGATGAGAATCAGCACCTCCAAGTCCGAGTCCATGGTTCTCGCCCGTAAAAGGGTGGAGTTTCATCTCCGGGTTGGGGAGGAGATCTTGCCCCAAGTGGAGGAGTTCAAGTACCTCGGAGTCTTGTTCACGAGTGAGGGAAGAGTGGATCGTGAGATCGACAGGCGGATTGGTGCGGCATCTTCAGTAATGCGGACGCTGTATCGATCTGTTGTGGTGAAGAAGGAGCTGAGCCGGAAGGCAAAGCTCTCAATTTACCGGTCGATCTACGTTCCCATCCTCACCTATGGTCATGAGCTTTGGGTTATGACCGAAAGGACAAGATCACGGGTACAAGCGGCCCAAATGAGTTTCCTCCGCCGGGTGGCGGGTCTCTCCCTTAGAGATAGGGTGAGAAGCACTGTCATCCGCGTCGAGCTCAAAGTAAAGCCGCTGCTCCTCCACATCGAGAGGAGCCAGATGAGGTGGTTCGGGCATCTGGTCAGGATGCCACCCGATCGCCTCCCTCGGGAGGTGTTTAGGGCACGTCCGACCGGTAGGAGGCCACGGGGAAGACCCAGGACACGTTGGGAAGACTATGTCTCCCGGCTGGCCTGGGAACGCCTCGGCATCCCCCGGGAAGAGCTGGACGAAGTGGCTGGGGAGAGGGAAGTCTGGGCTTCCCTGCTTAGGCTGCTGCCCCCGCGACCCGACCTCGGATAAGCGGAAGAAGATGAAAGAAGTCAGAATGTGTCGGGTGAGACGAGGATGGTTTGTTGTGATCCCGATATGCAGACCACGGCGGTAAAAAGGTATGTAATGCTTAAACCACAAATGAACGAAAGGGAAAGGAAAAGGCAATGGCTATGCAAAACGAAAGTAAAACTGAGCTGGCTACAAAGTAAACAGAAACAGAATGCTGGACGACAGCAAAAACTTACGGCGTTCACAAAGTACATCCGTACGTGACATGACAATCAACAATGTCCACACAAAGAAGGGTAGCAACAACAGAAATAGCCTTGCTTGCTAACAAAAAGCAGGTGCGGAAGACATGAAACTGCAACAAAACAGGAAGGGCCACCAAAATAAGAGCGCAAGACAAAAACTAAAGCATTACACACAGGAAAACACCAACAAACTCAAAATAAGGCACGACGACCTGGTGGAGTTTCATTTTTTAACGTTTTCTGCTGGTGGTGTGCCTCGGGATTTTTTAATGAAAAAAATGTGCCTTGCCTCAAAAAAGGGTTGAAAAACACTGCGTTACTGTGCACAGTCCCATGTAACAAAGATACAACAAATGTCGACTTCCTATCAGGATTTGTATTATCCATCTATGAAGAAGCTCATTGGTGTCTGCTGGGACAGGCCAAAGTTAAGTGCAGTCGTTTATAAATGATTTCATGTTTCTGTGTGGCCTGGTAGCAAAGGACTCACGGACCGGTAGTTGGAGACCGTTGTTTGTGAGGGATTCCATTGCATTGAATGAAAAAGGAAATAGGTTATTTTCCTGAAATGTCTTGACAGGACCACCTTTGTGTTGTCTTTGTCTCTGCAGGTTTCCTGGGTGCGACAGCGTCCCACTCGCTGGCTAACTCGGCGGCCCCCAACGTCGTCCTGAACACCTTAAACTCCTCCATGAGTCCCCTGCAGGCCCCCAGCACCCCCACGCCCTCCCTGTGGCCCAGCTCCCTCGCCAGCGCCCAAGGTCCGATAGCCGCATGTTGAACTACTCTTGCTTGTTACGTCAGGAAACCCACGTAGGCCCTCAAGTCTTCATTACTTCTGCTTGATTACGTCTTGTGGTTCTTCTCCAGCCTTCTCGTCCCAGTTGATGCTGCACCCGGCCGCCCAGGCCACCCTGAGCAGCATCCTGCTATCGGGCGTGCAGGGCTACACGCATAGCACGCCGTCCCCTCCGCCGGGCCTGGCGCCCATCGACAAGCCCATCAGCGGCGTCCCCGACTGCGCCAAAGCAGCCTGCTCGCTTAACGGCCATGTGAAGGTCAGCTGCGTTCTTAGCCCCGCCCACACATTTTTACTTGCTGTGCTTTGACTCAGTTGAGTAAATCTGGATTTGCGCAGCATCCCGGTTCCGTCTACGGGAGGATAGCCACGGCGTCTCTTGCCGAGACGGTTTTGAGTCCAGCTCCGTGTGACTCGGTCCAAGAAGCCAGTGGACACAATCCATCAGAACCACGGTCCAGCAAGTCCAACACAGATGAAGGTAGTCCTCCCATGTAGTCTCCTAATGCTGTGTGTCATGTTAGCGCTGTGTTTGTGATCTCCTGTCCGACTGCTACACTCTTTAAAAAAGGGACAAGACAGGTGCCAGAGACAGGTGTGGATAAACACAGTTCAATAGTAAATAAAGCAATGGTGTCCAAACTACGGCCCACTGACATCTTCAAATTGGCCCGCGAGAAGTCATCAGTTTATTAAGTAATTCATACCGCAGGGAGATTGCATTCATTTAAAAATCTAATGACTTTTTTGCTGTTGTGTCGCCATCTAGTGGATAACTTGAGTTTTTCCACATCAATTACCTTTAATTATACTCTGATTGTTATGTATGCAGGGGGAGTAGTGACGGCACAGTTCCACAAGGGGGCAATATTGCTCTGTTTTATTATTTATATACACGTAATTTAATATATATATAATAATGAAACAATACTAATAAATTAACTAAAGAATGGTGTGTGACAAAATCCAAGAGTGTGTATGGTGCAAGACTAAAAACATTCATAAAGTTTGCTTCTTTTATGAATTTATTATGGCTCTACTGAAAATGTGAGGGTCAAAAGTATACATACAGCAATGTTAATATTTGCTTACATGTCCCTTGGCAAGTTTACCTGCAATAAGGCGCTTTTGGTAGCCATCCACAAGCTTCTGCTTGACCACTTGACCACTAAATTGCTGCAGTTCAGCTAAATGTGTTGGACTTGTTTCTTCAGCATTGTCCACACCTTTAAGTCAGGACTTTGGGAAGGCCATTCTAAAACCTTCATTCTAGCCTGATTTAGCCATTCCTTTACCACTTTTGAGGTGTGTTTGGGGGTCATTGTCCTGTTGGAACACCCAACTGCGCCCAAGACCCAACCTCCGGGCTGATGATTTTAGCTTGTCCTGAACAATTTGGAGGTACCGTATTTTCCGCACCATAAGGCGCCCTGGGTTATAAGCCGCGCCTTCAATGAACGGCATATTTCAAAACTTTGTCCACCTATAAGCCGCCCCGTGTTGTAAGCCGCATCTAACTGCGCTAAAGGGAATGTCAAAAAAACAGTCAAATAGGTCAGTCAAACTTTAATAATATATTAAAACCAGCGTGATGTGGGCGCGCATGGAGTCGTATATCAACATGGACGGAGCTGCGTGAAAAAAGCCACCCGGCCTCTTCGCGTAAACTTAAACTTACCTTAACCACTCGCTCATCTTTTCTTCATCCATCCCTTCGAGTTAGCTTTTATGATGACGCCGGCTGGAAAGGTCTCTTTTGGCAAGGTCTTCCTTTTGAATATCACCATGGGTGGAAGTTTCTGGCCATTAGCATGGCAAGCTAGAACCACAGTGAAGGATGACTTCTCATTCCCTGTGGTGCGAATATTCACCGTACGTGCTCCCGTTGTATCCACAGTGCGGTTCACAGGAATATCAGTTGCTGTGAAATAGTAGTCCGTGTGCGGATGGAGAGATTGCGTCTTTTCATGAACCGGATCCCTGTCGCTTAGTAGGAGCCATTTTGTGGTCTTCACAGATGTAAACACACAAAGGAAATGAAACGTACGCGCGCTTTTTCTTCTTCTACGCGGGCGGGTGGTTGCTTACAGTAGAAGAAGAAGCGCTTCCTCTTCTATGGGGGCGGGTGCTTACCTTGGCGGTTGCTTGCGTAGAAGAAGAAGCGCTTCCTGTTCTACCGGGAAAAAAGATGGCGGCTGTTTACCGAAGTTGCGAGACCGAAACTTTATGAAAATGAATCTTAATATTTATCCATATATAAAGCGCACCGGGTTATAAGGCGCACTGTCAGCTTTTGAGAAAATTTGTGGTTTTTAGGTGCGCCTTATAGTGCGGAAAATACGGTAATCCTCCTTTTTCATTGTCCCATTTAAAGCAGCAGTTCCATTGGCAGCAAAACAGGCCCAGAGCATAATACTACCACCACCATGCTTGGCGGTAGGGATGGTGTTCCTGGGATTAAAGGCCTCACCTTTTCTCCTCCAAACATATTGCTGGGTATTGTGGCCAAACAGCTCCATTTTGGTTTCATCTGACATCAAATGGACAAAGATAAGACCTTCTGGAGGAAAGTTCTGTGGTCAGATGAATCAAAAATGGAGCTTTTTGTCTGGAAGACCTGGAATGAACTTGTCTTTAACTTCCCGGGCGCAGGAGACGGGTTACCTTCTGGGCTCCTCCTGGTGCTCCTTTTCCCTCCACTGTTTACCCAGCCCGATGTCACCGGCAGGTTTCCTCTCCCTCCTTCCTCCTGTGTCACACGGCGTGTTTGCGCTGGCTCGCCCTCTTGTTTGCCCGCTGGACCCCCAGAGACCCTCCCCTAAAATGTCATTTCTGGGCCCACGCGTCTTGAAAAAGTGGCCCATCCCGTAACGCCGGAGGCTGAATTACAGCCGCTCCTTTATTCCGCTAATGCATGAAACCTGCCAGGACGTTCAGTCAAGTGTGAGTTTGTGTTGGCTCGGTCCTCCAGGCTCCGACACCTTCGTGGAGGTGGGCATGCCGAGGAGCCCCTCACACTCGGCCAACGGCAACGAGTTGAAGCAGATGCTGGCGTCCTGCAAGACGTCGTCGGGGAAACGGCAAGCCGTGGAGCTCCTGCAAGGCACCAAGAATTCACACTTACAGTATGTTTGGATTGTTCTCAAAGTTAGGTCTGCAATTTGTCACCTGAGATGCAACTATTTATACTAAACTCACAGTCAAGCTCGTTAGATACTTGAAATGAAGATAGATTGAATATTATTTTTTTAACTACATTTACATAAATGAAAAGAAATCTTGGACAAATTGCAAATCCATCCTCTAAAGGTTTAGTGGCCACATGCGTGGACAGCACCTTTTAGCTCTTATTTCCGAAATTGTGTACACTACTGAATTGGGGTCTTATGGCCACTTATGTGGACACTTATACTGCCATCTGGTGGTGTCAGAAGAGTATAACATACAATGGAATTTGGGAAAAAAAAGTGGCAGAAATTCACTCTTACTGGGTTTAAATGTGGCAAAAACATAATTAGGTTAAATAAAGTTAAGTTTAAATATTGGACGAAATGTATTTAAATAAAATTATTAATTAATGAAAATTGTATTAATGCTGGCAGGAAATTAATGAATTTAAAAAAAATCATCCTGCCAAAAATACAATTAAAATTAAGTGTCAATACTGGAAACATTTTTATAAAATGGTATTTAAATACTAATTCATTAGAATTAAATGAATACTGGAAGAAATGTAATTAAAAGAAATAAATTATTGAATAAAAAATGGTTTGCCGACAATGTATTTCTTGTAAAGTGTATACAAAGGAGTACAGAAGCTGGACAAATAAGATGCCAAAAACCAACCACTTTCATGTGGTATTGGACAGAAAGGAGGACTTTTTATCTCCTCCATTCGAAAATGCGGACGTTATCATCACCACTGTCTGATTCCAATCAATGCAAGGCATCACAATCAGGTAATACACCAACTTATATTCTTGTCTTCATGAAAGAAAGGAATCTATATGTGTTAAACATGCTTGTATTATCTCTAAACACCTTTAACTTGTTAACAATATTAACTATATGTGTTAAACATGCTTGTATTATCTTTAAACACCTTTAACTTGGTAACAATATTAACTATATGTGTTCAACATGCTTGTATTATCTTTAAACACCTTTAACTTGTTAACAATATTAACTATATGTGTTAAACATGCTTGTATTATCTTTAAACACCTTTAACTTGGTAACAATATTAACTATATGTGTTAAACATGCTTGTATTATCTTTAAACACCTTTAACTTGTTAACAATATTAACTATATGTTAAACATGCTTGTATTATCTTTAAGCACCTTTAACTTGGTAACAATATTAACTATATGTGTTAAACATGCTTGTATTATCTTTAAACACCTTTAACTTGTTAACAATATTAACTATATGTGTTAAACATGCTTGTATTATCTTTAAACACCTTTAAGTTGTTAACAAAATTAACTATATGTGTTAAACATGCTTGTATTATCTTTAAACACCTTTAACTTGTTAACAATATTAACTATATGTGTTAAACATGCTTGTATTATCTTTAAACACCTTTAACTTGTTAACAATATTAACTATATGTTAAACATGCTTGTATTATCTTTAAACACCTTTAATTTATTAACAATATCAACTATGTGTTAAACATGCTTGTATTATCAATAAACGCCTTTAACTTGTTAACAATATTAACTATATGTGTTAAACATGCTTGCATTATCTTTAAACACCTTTAACTTGTTAACAATATTAACTATATGTATTAAACACTCTTGTATTATCATTAAACACCTTTAATGTATTAACAATATTAACTATATGTGTTAAACATGCTTGTATTATTTTTAAACACCTTTAACTTGGTAACAATATTAAGTATATGTGTTAAACATGCTTGTATTATCTTTAAACACCTTTAACTTGTTAACAATATTAACTATATGTGTTAAACATGCTTGTATTATCTTTAAACACCTTTAACTTGTTAACAATATTAACTATATGTTAAACATGCTTGTATTATCTTTAAACACCTTTAAGTTGTTAACAATATTAACTATATGTGTTAAACATGCTTGTATTATCTTTAAACACCTTTAACTTGTTAACAATATTAACTATATGTGTTAAACATGCTTGTATTATCTTTAAACACCTTTAACTTGTTAACAATATTAACTATATGTGTTAAACATGCTTGTATTATCTTTAAACACCTTTAACTTGGTAACAATATTAACTATATGTGTTAAACATGCTTGCATTATCTTTAAACACCTTTAACTTGTTAACAATATTAACTATATGTGTTAAACATGCTTGTATTATCTTTAAACACCTTTAACTTGTTAACAATATTAACTATATGTGTTAAACATGCTTGTATTATCTTTAAACACCTTTAACTTGGTAACAATATTAACTATATGTTAAACATGCTTGTATTATCTTTAAACACCTTTAACTTGTTAACAATATTAACTATATGTTAAACATGCTTGTATTATCTTTAAACACCTTTAAGTTGTTAACAATATTAACTATATATTAAACATGCTTGTATTATCTTTAAACATCTTTAAGTTGTTAACAATATTAACTATATGTATTAAACATTCTTGTATTATCATTAAACACCTTTAATTTATTAACAATATTAACTATGTGTTAAACATGCTTGTATTATCAATAAACACCTTTAACTTGTTAACAATATTAACTATATGTGTTAAACATGCTTGCATTATCTTTAAACACCTTTAACTTGTTAACAATATTAACTATATGTATTGAACATGCTTGTATTATCATTAAACACCTTTAATTTTTTAACAATATTAACTATATGTGTTAAACATGCTTGTATTATCTTTAAACACCTTTAACTTGTTAACAAAAACATATATTTCATAAATAAGTCAATATAAATAATATACATGAATGAGGTAGATCCCCACGACTTGATCAATTGAAAAGTAGCTCGCCTGCAGAAAATGTGTGAGCACCCCTGCTCTAAAGGCTTAGTGGCCACATGCGTGGACAGCACCTTTTAGCTCTTATTTCCGAAATTGTGTACACTACTGAATTGGGGTCTTATGGCCACTTATGTGGACACTTATACTGCCATCTGGTGGTGTCAGAAGAGTATAACATACAATGGAATTTGGAGGAAAAAAACGTGTAAAAATAAGAATTAGCATGCCACTAAACATGAAGTACACATTTGTGTACTTATGGACTAAGTACATCATATAAAAAGATGATTCTTAGTTTTTATTCTAATTAGGGTCCAATAAGCCCAAATAGCAAAGAGAAATAAAAATAAAAAGCAGGTAAACAAACAGCTTGGGCCTTAAGAGGTATGTTAAAAGTTAGGTGTTGTATAGTATCTTGCATCCCTCACAATGAGTGTGTGTGTGTGTGTGTGGGTGTGGGTGCAGTTCCGACTGCCTCTTGTCGGACGCAGAGTCCAGTTCTTCAGACAGTCCCGTGGCCGACAAGAGGGCGCCGGGCAGTGAGCGGGCGGCCGAGAGGGCGGCGCAGCAGAACGAGAGAGAGAGAATCAGACTGGGGCCACAGACCTCCTTCGCCAACATGCAGGTACACACACACACACACACACCCAAGGTACACACTTCTGTAGGCAGCTAGTCATACTCCTTGACTTCTTTGCAGGCCTTTGACTACGAGCAGAAGAAGCTGCTGGCAACCAAAGGTGAGCGGACATCCCGCGTGCATGCAGGACCTAAATGACCACGGTTTGTCTTCCTGCAGCCATGTTGAAGAAGCCTGTGGTGACAGAGGTGCGGACACCGACTAACACCTGGAGCGGCCTCGGTTTCTCCAAGTCCATGCCGGCAGAAACCATCAAGGAGCTGCGGAGAGCCAACCACGTGTCCTACAAGCCCAGCATGAGCACCACCTTTGAGGTGAACCCCCCCCACCCTCTACTCTGTTTGCGTTGAGCCCGGTCTCATCTCTGGATTTGCTCCCAGGGTTCCCCGCTGTCCTTGTCGCGCTCCGGCAGCCGGGAGGGCGTGGCCAACGGCAGCGATTCCGACAACTGGCGGGAGAGGAACGGCACGTCAAACGGGCTGCAGGCTCATGCCGAGTTCCCCGCCGCCGCGAGCAGCCCCAAGAGGAAGCAGAACAAATCTGGTCCGTTTCAGCAGGTTTTGGGGTTACGTCTAAGCATGGCAACGCGTCATTCACTAAAGTTTGCGGTTAGCCACAATGACCCAATTTGTAGGAGTACGAGGCTTTCATTTTCTCCAAAATCGACAGTGCACCTTATAACCCGGTGCGCCTCATTTTATTTGGTACAGGGTGTAATGATAAGTGTGACCAGTAGATGGCAGTCACACAAAGAGATACCTGTGGACTGCAGGTTGACGCCTGTTCAATAAATGACGCTAACAGTGTTATGGTGGAGGAGGGAGTTGTGACGACACAGTTCCACAAGAGGGCAATGCTGCTCTATGATTTATTATATATATATATATATGTATATATATATACAGGTAAAAGCCAGTAAATTAGAATATTTTGAAAAACTTGATTTATTTCAGTAATTGCATTCAAAAGGTGTAACTTGTACATTATATTTATTCATTGCACACAGACTGATGCATTCAAATGTTTATTTCATTTAATTTTGATGATTTGAAGTGGCAACAAATGAAAATCCAAAATTCCGTGTGTCACAAAATTAGAATATTACTTAAGGCTAATACAAAAAAGGGATTTTTAGAAATGTTGGCCAACTGAAAAGTATGAAAATGAAAAATATGAGCATGTACAATACTCAATACTTGGTTGGAGCTCCTTTTGCCTCAATTACTGCGTTAATGCGGCGTGGCATGGAGTCGATGAGTTTCTGGCACTGCTCAGGTGTTATGAGAGCCCAGGTTGCTCTGATAGTGGCCTTCAACTCTTCTGCGTTTTTGGGTCTGGCATTCTGCATCTTCCTTTTCACAATACCCCACAGATTTTCTATGGGGCTAAGGTCAGGGGAGTTGGCGGGCCAATTTAGAACAGAAATACCATGGTCCGTAAACCAGGCACGGGTAGATTTTGCGCTGTGTGCAGGCGCCAAGTCCTGTTGGAACTTGAAATCTCCATCTCCATAGAGCAGGTCAGCAGCAGGAAGCATGAAGTGCTCTAAAACTTGCTGGTAGACGGCTGCGTTGACCCTGGATCTCAGGAAACAGAGTGGACCGACACCAGCAGATGACATGGCACCCCAAACCATCACTGATGGTGGAAACTTTACACTAGACTTCAGGCAACGTGGATCCTGTGCCTCTCCTGTCTTCCTCCAGACTCTGGGACCTCGATTTCCAAAGGAAATGCAAAATTTTCATGGTTGGGTGATGGTTTGGGGTGCCATGTCATCTGCTGGTGTCGGTCCACTCTGTTTCCTGAGATCCAGGGTCAACGCAGCCGTCTACCAGCAAGTTTTAGAGCACTTCATGCTTCCTGCTGCTGACCTGCTCTATGGAGATGGAGATTTCAAGTTCCAACAGGACTTGGCGCCTGCACACAGCGCAAAATCTACCCGTGCCTGGTTTACGGACCATGGTATTTCTGTTCTAAATTGGCCCGCCAACTCCCCCGACCTTAGCCCCATAGAAAATCTGTGGGGTATTGTGAAAAGGAAGATGCAGAATGCCAGACCCAAAAACGCAGAAGAGTTGAAGGCCACTATCAGAGCAACCTGGGCTCTCATAACACCTGAGCAGTGCCAGAAACTCATCGACTCCATGCCACGCCGCATTAACGCAGTAATTGAGGCAAAAGGAGCTCCAACCAAGTATTGAGTATTGTACATGCTCATATTTTTCATTTTCATACTTTTCAGTTGGCCAACATTTCTAAAAATCCCTTTTTTGTATTAGCCTTAAGTAATATTCTAATTTTGTGACACACGGAATTTTGGATTTTCATTTGTTGCCACTTCAAATCATCAAAATTAAATGAAATAAACATTTGAATGCATCAGTCTGTGTGCAATGAATAAATATAATGTACAAGTTACACCTTTTGAATGCAATTACTGAAATAAATCAAGTTTTTCCAAATATTCTAATTTACTGGCTTTTACCTGTATATATCATCATAGCATCATAGCATCATAGCAGTCTGTCGGGCGCGACAATGACTGTTTCATTTCGGTCGGATCATAGTCCTCCACTCAGCCCGGTCTTTTGCCTTCAGCTGCCAGGTTGCAGTGTCGATCTTCAGTTCCCTCAAATTCCGTTTAACGGTGTCCTTGTACCGTAGCCTTGGCCTCCCTCTGTTTCGTTTCCCTTCCTCCAGCTGTGAGTAGAGCAGATGCCGAGGGAGCCGCTCGTGACTCATTCTCTCTACATGCCCGACCCATCTCAGGTTTGTTTGGGTTAAGATGTCATCCATCGATGGCAGCCCAGCACGACTTAGGACCTCTGTGTTCGGGATTTTGTCTCTCCAGGAGATGTCCATGATGGTCCGAAGGTGGCGCATCATAAAGTTTTCTGACTTGCAACCTGTAGAGGGTCCAGGTTTCAGCACCGTACAAAAGTGTAGCTAGCACAGTTGCTCTGTACACCTTGCACTTGACGCAAATAGAGACATGCCTGTTGTTCCAGAGTCTTTCCCTTAATTTCCCAAACACAATGGTGGAGGAGGGAGTTGTGACGACACAGTTCCACAAGAGGGCAATGCTACTCTATGATTTATTTTATATATATATATATATATATATATATATATATATATATGTACTTCACGGTGGCAGAGGGGTTAGTGCATCTGCCTCACAATACGAAGGTCCTGAGTAGTCTGGGGTTCAATCCCAGGCTCGGGATCTTTCTGTGTGGAGTTTGCATGTTCTCTCCGTGACTGCGTGGGTTCCCTCCGGGTACTCCGGCTTCCTCCCACCTCCAAAAACATGCACCTGGGGATAGGTTGATTGGCAACACTAAATGGTCCCTAGTGTGTGAATGTGAGTGTGAATGTTGTCTGTCTATCTGTGTTGGCCCTGCGATGAGGTGGCGACTTGTCCAGGGTGTACCCCGCCTTCCGCCCGATTGTAGCTGAGATAGGCTCCAGCGCCCCCCGCGACCCCGAAGGGAATAAGCGGTAGAAAATGGATGGATGGATGGGTATGTTACTTAGTGTTGTGTTGGGCGAGAGGAGGGACAAAGCAGGAAGGCAGTCCGTGGTCAAGCAGATAGTCGGGGGAAAAGCAGGGCGAAGAAGGTCCGTGTCCATGCGAGAGGTCAAGATCCAAGGGAGGCAGTCCAGAATCCAGAGGGGAACAACAGGGGAGAACTCGGGAAAAGCTCTGCGGGAGGACAACACGGACATCAGACACGGAAAGAAGGAAGTCACAGGGGGAGAGCGAGTACGCGGATAGAAGCCAGACAAGCGGTGCTTACAAGGGTAACTAATGGTTACGTTCCGGCCAGGATCCTTGGGTCCACTGGTCTTTATACCGCTCGCCCTCATCAGTCCCAGGTGTGCAGATTGCTGATCGCTCACGGCCTTGCCGGCATGTGGGCGTGACGCGGCCAGCGCGAGCAGGGGCGTGTCTCGGCGCGCTGCCAATGGAGGTGCTGGCAGACCCAGCTGCCGGAGAAAAGCGGGTTCCAGCCCGCGTCGTTGACAATCAAGCGATCGCCAAAACTTTTATGTTCCATTGAGAATATAGAACATAACACACGGCGCTCAAAAATCTTTAGTACGACTTTGGTAAGATACGAAGTCGCACCGCTTGATGGATTCACGGCGCGTTACAGCTACCATAGTCAGACGTACTGTGCTTCAACATACGGTATTATTATCTCCCGTGTTCCTCCAACAAAGTGGTTAACGTGCCATGTTCTCCCGTGTTCCTCCTGCCCATGACCCAGCTGCAGAACACTACCTGAGCAGCAGCAACTACATGGACTGCATCTCCTCGCTGATGGGCAGCAACGGCTGCAGCCTCAACTCCTCCCTCAAAGGCTCCGACCTGCCCGAGCTCTTCAGCAAGCTGGGCCTGGGGAAGTACACGGACGTCTTCCAGCAGCAGGAGGTGGGATCGTCAGACAGGCTTGAAGTCCATGGAAGGAGAAGTGGATGCTACTAACCTTTGTGACCTCCAGATCGACCTGCAGACCTTCCTGACTCTGACCGACCAGGACCTGAAGGAATTGGGCATCAGCACTTTTGGCGCCCGCAGGAAAATGCTACTGGCCATCTCAGGTATTTACTCAAATGTAATAAATACACTCCCAGTGTCAGTGATCACCATGGATCATGTTCCTGTCACAGGTCCATGGGTCATGTTCCTGTCACGGATGTTCTAGATGAGCATCAAAGGGCTGACTGTTAGCAGTTGTCCAAATTAAAAACATCAGTACACTAAAGCCTTGTCCAGTCCATAGTGGATCTAACATAATAGTGAGAATCCAGTCCATAGTGGATCTAACATAATAGTGTGAGAGTCCAGTCCATAGTGGATCTAACATAATAGTGAGAGTTCAGTCCATAGCGGATCTAACATAATAGTGAGAGTCCAGTCCATAGTGGATCTAACATAATAGTGAGAGTCCAGTCCATAGTGGATCTAACATAATAGTGTGAGAGTCCAGTCCATAGTGGATCTAACATAATAGTCAGAGTCCAGTCCATAGTGGATCTAACATAATAGTGAGAGTCCAGTCCATAGTGGATCCAACATAATAGTGAGAGTCCAGTCCATAGTGGATCTAACATAATAGTGTGAGAGTCCAGTCCATAGTGGATCTAACATAATTGTGTGAGAGTGGATCTAACATAATAGTGAGAGTCCAGTCCATAGTGGATCTAACATAATAGTGAGAGTCCAGTCCATAGTGGATCTAACATAATAGTGTGAGAGTCCAGTCCATAGTGGATCTAACATAATAGTGTGAGAGTCCAGTCCATAGTGGATCTAACATAATAGTGTGAGAGTCCAGTCCATAGTGGATCTAACATAATAGTGTGAGAGTCCAGTCCATAGTGGATTTAACATAATAGTGTGAGAGTCCAGTCCATAGTGGATCTAACATAATAGTGTGAGAGTCCAGTCCATAGTGGATCTAACATAATAGTGAGAGTCCAGTCCATAGTGGATCTAACATAATAGTGAGAGTCCAGTCCAAAATGGATCTAACATAATAGTGAGAGTCCAGTCCATAGTGGATCTAACATAATAGTGAGAGTCCAGTCTATAGTGGATCTAACATAATAGTGAGAGTCCAGTCCATAGTGGATCTAACATAATAGTGAGAGTCCAGTCCATAGTGGATCTAACATAATAGTGAGAGTCCAGTCCAAAATGGATCTAACATAATAGTGAGAGTCCAGTCCATAGTGGATCTAACATAATAGTGAGAGTCCAGTCCATAGTGGATCTAACATAATAGTGAGAGTCCAGTCCATAGTGGATCTAACATAATAGTGTGAGAGTCCAGTCCATAGTGGATCTAACATAATAGTGTGAGAGTCCAGTCCATAGTGGATCTAACATAATAGTGAGAGTCCAGTCCATAGTGGATCTAACATAATAGTCAGAGTCCAGTCCATAGTGGATCTAACATAATAGTGTGAGAGTCCAGTCCATAGTGGATCTAACATAATAGTGTGAGTCCAGACCATAGTGGATCTAACATAATAGTGTGAGAGTCCAGTCCATAGTGGATCTAACATAATAGTGAGAGTCCAGTCCATAGTGGATCTAACATAATAGTGAGAGTCCAGTCCATAGTGGATCTAACATAATAGTGAGAGTCCAGTCCATAGTGGATCTAACATAATAGTGAGAGAGTCCAGTCCATAGTGGATCTAACATAATAGTGTGAGAGTCCAGTCCATAGTGGATCTAACATAATAGTGTGAGAGTCCAGTCCATAGTGGATCTAACATAATAGTGAGAGTCCAGTCCATAGTGGATCTAACATAATAGTGAAAGTCCAGTCCATAGTGGATCTAACATAATAGTGAGAGTCCAGTCCATAGTGGATCTAACATAATAGTGAGAGTCCAGTCCATAGTGGATCTAACATAATAGTGAGAGTCCAGTCCATAGTGGATCTAACATAATAGTGAGAGTCCAGTCCATAGTGGATCTATTATAATAGTCCAAAGGTTCGCCTGGCTAATCCCGTTTGCGCTCTTATTCATTTGCAGAACTCAACAAGAACCGGCGGAAGCTCTTCGAGCCCCCCATCAGGTCCTCCTTCCTGGAAGGGGGCGCCAGCGGGCGCCTCTCCCGCCAGTTCCACGCCGACATGGCCAGCGTCAGCGGGAGGTGGTAGGCACTCACTCAACCCTCCAGTCGTGGCCCACGCCTCTGTTCGGGCCCGGGACTGGTCCTCGTGGCCATGTTGTGTAAATTCCAAGCCATAGTTGTCCTTGCCGAGGTTCCGTCCTGTCGGAGCCACTAGGAAGCAAGGTGGAACCTCCAAGGTGGAACCTCCAAGGTGGAACCTCCAAGGTGGAACCTTCAAGGTGGGCGAGGGAAGGATTTGACCCCGTGACGCAGACATGCACTTTAATATTGCTCCACGTTTGCCTGTGAAAGAAACTTTGCTCTCAAGCCAAATAAATGTAAGCACTTAGGAACGGTCAGCAAGGTCACCATGATGTCATGGACGCCAATGACCAGGTCGCCAAAAACGGGATCGGGAGGTCAGTGTTTATTGTTTAAGCTCAGCCGCCATCTTGTTCGTGTTTCTCCACCCAACCAGAAGAAAAGAAATATTTTGTACTCACTATTTTCTTGTTAAACCACCAAGTTAAGGGAAGGTAATCGCTTTATTTTTTTATACTTATTGTTGTGTTTATTCTTGTCTTTGTGTACCAGCTGTTTGACTCAAATTCCCACAATGCACTCCTCCTCCCATGAAGGGACTTTTGCAGCACCAAGGGCCAGTTTACTGCAGTTAAGACCAAAATGATCTTGTTGTTGTTGTTCAAATGGGAATTGTGGGGTCTTAAAAGTCACAAGAAGTGGAAAATGACTACAATTCACCTTGGAAATATTTTATAATTTACTACTTTATTCATAACATTGAAAACAGTAATCAGGAATTGACATTTTAAATATATATATCCATCCATCCATCCATCCATCCATCCATCCATCCATCTTCTTCCGCTTATCCGAGGTCGGGTCGCGGGGGCAGCAGCTTAAGCAAGGGAAGCCCAGACTTCCCTCTCCCCAGCCACTTCGTCCAGCACCTCCCGGGGGATCCCGAGGCGTTCCCAGGCCAGCCGGGAGAGATAGTCTTCCCAGCGTGTCCTGGGTCTTCCCCGTGGCCTCCTACCGGTCGGACGTGCCCGAAACACCTTCCTAGGGAGGCGTTCGGGTGGCATCCTGACCAGATGCCCGAACCACCTCATCTGGCTCCTCTCCATGTGGAGGAGCAGCGGCTTTACTTTGAGCTCCCCCCGGATGACAGAGCTTCTCACCCTATCTCTAAGGGAGAGCCCCACCACCCGGCGGAGGAAACTCATTTGGGCCGCTTGTACCCGTGATCTTGTCCTTTCGGTCATGACCCAAAGCTCATGACCATAGGTGAGAATGGGAACGTAGATGGACCGGTAAATCGAGAGCTTTGCCTTCCGGCTCAGCTCCTTCTTCACCACAACGGATCGATACAGCGTCCGCATTACTGAAGACGCCGCACCGATCCGCCTGTCGATCTCACCATCCACTCTTCCCCCACTCGTGAACAAGACTCCCAGGTACTTGAACTCCTCCACTTGGGGCAGGGTCTCCTCCCCAACCCGTAGATGGCACTCCACCCTTTTCCGGGAGAGAACCATGGACTCCAAACATCCCCAGGATGTAAAGATCCAAACATCTCCAGCATCTAAACATCCAAACATCCCCAGGATCTAAACATCCAAACATCACCAGCATTTAAACATCCAAACATCCCCAGGATCTACACATCCAAACATCACCAGCATCTAAACATCCAAACATCACCAGCATCTAAACATCCAAACATCCCCAGCATCTAAACATCCAAACATACCCAGGATGTAAACATCCAAACATCCCCAGCAGGAAGTCCATCCGTGCCTTGCTTTCATTTCTATGATTCCATTCATTCTTTTAGGGTTTTTTCACCACTTTGATTTGATTTGAGCCATGGTGACGTGTAGCAGAGTAACAATAACATGCTTCTTGATGGATCATGTCATGTTGATGGATCATGTCATATTGATGGATCATGTCACATACCTGCCAACTGCTCCGGTTTTCCCGTAATTCGTACGGTTTTCATCAACCTATTCCGGGTTACGGTTGCAGTGATAAAAAATACGGTTTTTCATTAATAAAAAAAAAAAAAAGGGTGAAAACTACGCGAATTGCACCTTGTGCAGACAAGATTTTTCGATCGGACACGGAGGAATTAGCGATGTAAAAGACCACGTTGGGACAAAAAAACACAAGTCTAATGCCGTTGCTAGCGATACAAGTGGAAAACTTTCAACGTTTTTCGTCGCCCAAACAGATTCTTTGGATGTGATAAATGCCGAAGTTTTATTTACGGAGGCAATAATTGAGCATGGACTTCCAATCGCACTGGCTGATCACATGGGACAGTTAAATGTTTGTAATGCAACCTTTAAAAATCATTACGCGGTGATCGCGGTCCCAAAAATAAACTTTTCTTGCATGATAATGTCCAGAAAAATTCGCTTTATATTACTATAGAGTCCTTTTAACGAATGAGTTTGATGGTTTATCACAAACCTTAAATGAAAGAAGTCCTTTGTTCTCCTGCACCATGCATGCGCTTTGGCCTTGCTTCGTGTTTGGTGCGCAATCCTGTCGGCTGTATTTCACAGCACGACATACTGTTAAAAGTGTTTATACTATTTATGCTTTCAAGTCCAAGTTGAAGAAATCTTGTTAAATGTTGACAGCATAACTACCAAAATACAGAAGTATGTCCTTAATATTTTTGCAGTGCTATTTCTGTTGAAAAGTTCAAATGATTACATTAGAGATGTGATGTGCCACTTTTCAAGTGTCTGATGGCTTCAATTAATTTTCATTCATTTTTCATATTTTGAATTCTTTTGAAAGGCTTACAAAAAAAACTACATTTGAATTGTAATTCCATGCTATTGACAGGACTATTAATTTTAATGAAGTTAGCTTACCATGTTTACAGTATGATAATTGTGATAGAAATGTGAATTTTAGGCACAGAATATTTTTTACAATTGAACAAGGCAGTAGATTATACAAGCTTGGACAGAAAGTTAATAATGACACCAATTTTTTTTTTTTTAATGGAATTGTTTAGTACTGTTTTACCATTTGTTTACTGTAAAAAGTGTTTATACTTTCAATGAACAAATTGAAGTCTTGTGAAAGGTTGACAGGATAACTGGCATTAACTGTCAAAATAATTTCAAACTATTGAAGTTAGCTTACAGAATAAACATGTCAATCAACCCATATGATTTTTGCTGTAATATTTTTGTTTTGAAAAGTCACTGTGACTGATAGAAAAGTGATGGTTTTAGCAACATTTTAACCTGTCTGAATGCAATCAATCATTTTGCGTCGGGGGGCGAAGCCCTGAACCCTCCACCAGGACTTTGTCCTGGACCTACCGGGGCCTGCGGCCCCTGGACCCTGGCTACTAGGTTTTTCTGATTTCAAAAGTTGGCAGGTATGACGTCATGTTGATGGATCATGTCATGTTGATGGATCATGTCTGTTACGATCCGCTGCCCGGATCAGAGTTTGTTTATGTTTGTGTCACGTGTTTTCAGCACCTTGAGTTTAGTTTGTTTCTGTTGCCATGACGGCAGATTGTACGCACCTGCCTCTGGTTAGTGTTCGGGACGCGCACCTGTTGCCCGGGCGCTAATCAGAGGGCTATTTAGTCTTTGCTCTGGCCTCACTCGGGCTGGCTTCGTACTGAAACGACGTGGTCGCATAGTGATGCGGGTGTGGTTCTCCCAAGGATGCAGACGGCTTCGGACACAGCTTGCAGGTAGGAAAATGATTTATTTTAAATATAAATCATATGATGAATAAACAAAAGACATGCATGTAGCACAAAAGGCAAAACAAAAGGACTAGCGTGGGAGCTAGCAGGAAAAAAATAGCATAGCATGAAATCTAAGTAGTCGTTAACAGTTGTATGGGAACAAACTACGAAGCCAGACCGAGTGAGGCCAGCGCAAAGACTAAATAGCCCTCTGATTAGCGCCCGGGCAACAGGTGCGCGTCCCGAACACTAACCAGAGGCAGGTGCGTACAATCTGCCGTCATGGCAACAGAAACAAACTAAACTCAAGGTGCTGAAAACACGTGACACAAACATAAACAAACTCTGATCCGGGCAGCGGATCGTAACAATGTCATGTTGATGGATCATGTCATCTTGATGGATGATGTCACGGAGAGTAAGATTGTTGACACGCTACGTGGTCACTCCTGTTTGTTGTCTTTTTGCTTGTCACGGATGATGAAGAGACCGTCAGAACGTTTCCACACCAGCATCTCTTGTGTTTCCACACCAGCATCTCTTGTGTTTCCACACCAGCATCTCTTGTGTTTCCACACCAGCATCTCTTGTGTTTACACACCAGCATCTCTTGTGTTTCCACACCAGCATCTCTTGTGTTTCCACACCAGCATCTCTTGTGTTTCCACACCAGCATCTCTTGTGTTTCCACACCAGCATCTCTTGTGTTTCCACACCAGCATCTCTTGGGTTTCCACACCAGCATCTCTTGTGTTTCCACACCAGCATCTCTTGTGTTTCCACACCAGCATCTCTTGGGTTTCCACACCAGCATCTCTTGTGTTTCCACACCAGCATCTCTTGTGTTTCCACACCAGCATCTCTTGTGTTTCCACACCAGCATCTCTTGTGTTTCCACACCAGCATCTCTTGTGTTTCCACACCAGCATCTCTTGTGTTTCCACACCAGCATCTCTTGTGTTTCCACACCAGCATCTCTTGTGTTTCCACACCAGCATCTCTTGTGTTTACACACCAGCATCTCTTGTGTTTCCACACCAGCATCTCTTGTGTTTCCACACCAGCATCTCTTGTGTTGCCACGCCAGCATCTCTTGTGTTTCCACACCAGCATCTCTTGTGTTTCCACACCAGCATCTCTTGTGTTTCCACACCAGCATCTCTTGTGTTTCCACACCAGCATCTCTTGTGTTGCCACGCCAGCATCTCTTGTGTTTCCACACCAGCATCTCTTGTGTTGCCACGCCAGCATCTCTTGTGTTTCCACACCAACATCTCTTGTGTTTCCACACCAGCATCTCTTGTGGTTTGTGTCAAAAAAACCCCACTAAGGACCTACGGAACATTTATGCAACTTTTTGTATTAGGAATCTTGAATTGTGTGTGCATAATGATCACTTCATGTTATTGCAGTTGATTTCTAGAACAAACTCCTCTGAGAAGCCTTCAATCAGGCAAAAACATTTTGATATTAAGAAGACAATAAATATATACAAAATCATCATTTGGTTGTTTTGTCTGTCAAATATTCCATCTGCTCCATCCTTATCTTAAATATTCTCCTCGCTATGTCTCTTCTTCCAGAACATTCCTATAGCAGATTAGATTCTGCACTGTGTCTTTCACGTGGGATTAAGCCAGTGAAGTCATTTCTAAACGCTGATTCAGCTGAAAAAGAGCTGGCGCAGGCCTCTTATCTGCCTCATGTTTCATATCTGAGCGTTGACTGGAACAACATAAAGTACAGTACAGTACAGTACAGTGTGTGCTGACTGCAGCCGCCAGGGGGCAGTGTTGCTGCTTAAAAACCAGTATTATTTTCCATAAATCCAGTATTATTCTCCATAAGCCCAATATTGTTCTCCATAAACCCAGTATTGTTCTCCACGAACCCAGTATTGTTTTCTATAAACCCAGTATTATTCTCCATAAACCCAGTATTATTCTCCGTAAACCCAATATTGTTTTCCATAAAACCAGTATTATTCTCCATAAACCCAATATTGTTTCCATAAAACCAGTATAGTTCTCCATAAACCCAGTATTGTCCTCCATAAACTCAGTATTGTTCTCCATAAGCCCGGTATAGTTCTCCATAAACCCAGTATTGTTCTCCATAAGCCCAGTATTGTTCTCCATTAACCCAGTATTGTTCTTTATAAACCCAGTATTATTTTCCATAAACCCAGTATTGTTTTCCATAAACCCAGTATTGTTCTCCATAAACCCAGTATTGTTCTTTATAAACCCAGTATTGTTCTCCATGAACCCAGTATTGTTCTCCATAAACCCAGTATTGTTCTCCACGAACCCAGTATTGTTTTCTATAAACCCAGTATTATTCTCCATAAACCCAATATTGTTTTCCATAAACCCAGTATAGTTCTCCATAAACCCAGTATTGTTCTCCATAAACCCAATATTGTTCTCCATAAACCCAGTATTGTTTTCCATAAACCCAGTATTGTTCTCCATGAACCCAGTATTATTCTCCACAAACCCAGTATTGTTTTCTATAAAAGCAGTATAGTTCTCCATAAACCCAGTATTGTCCTCCATAAGCCTGGTATTGTTCTCCATAAACCCAGTATTGTTCTTTATAAACCCAGTATTGTTCTCCATAAACCCAGTATAGTTCTCCATGAACCCAGTATTGTTCTTTATAAACCCAGTATTGTTCTCCATAAGCCTGGTATTGTTCTCCATAAACCCAGTATTGTTCTCCATAAGCCCGATATTGTTCTCCATTAACCCAGTATTGTTCTTTATAAACCCAGTATTGTTCTCCATAAACCCAGTATTGTCCTCCATAAGCCTGGTATTGTTCTCCATAAACCCAGTATTGTTTTCGATAAAACCAGTATAGTTCTCCATAAACCCAGTATTGTTCTCCATAAGCCCGATATTGTTCTCCATAAACCCAGTATAGTTCTCCATTAACCCAGTATTGTTCTTTATAAACCCAGTATTGTTCTCCATAAACCCAGTATTGTCCTCCGTAAACTCAGTATTGTTCTCCATAAGCCTGGTATTGTTCTCCATAAACCCAGAATTGTTCTCCATTAACCCAGTATTGTTCTTTATAAACCCAGTATTATTTTCCATAAACCCAGTATTGTTTTCCATAAACCCAGTATTGTTCTCCATGAACCCAGTATTGTTCTCCATAAACCCAGTATTGTTCTCCATAAGCCCGATATTGTTCTCCATAAACCCAGTATTGTTCTCCATTAACCCAGTATTGTTCTTTATAAACCCAGTATTATTTTCCATAAACCCAATATTGTTTTCCATAAAACCAGTATAGTTCTCCATAAACCCAGTATTGTTCTCCATAAGCCTGGTATTGTTCTCCATAAACCCAGTATTGTTTTCGATAAAACCAGTATAGTTCTCCATAAACCCAGTATTGTTCTCCATAAACCCAGTATTGTTTTCCATAAACCCAGTATTATTTTCCATAAACCCAGTATTGTTCTCCATAAACCCAATATTGTTTTCCATAAAACCAGTATAGTTCTCCATAAGCCCGATATTGTTCTCCATGAACCCAGTATTGTTCTTTATAAACTCAGTATTGTTCTTATAAACTCAGTATTGTTCTTTATAAACTCAGTATTGTTCCTTATAAACTCAGTATGATTCTTTATAAACTCAGTATTGTTCTTATAAACCTAGTATTATTCTCCACATACGAGCCAACGTAACAGGCCTAAAAATATAATGAGACAATTAAGAAGATAATGCGACTTAATTAAGTAATAATGAAGACTTTAATTTAAAGAAAAAAAAAGAAAAAAAACAATGGGATCCTTTTCCAAAAATATATTTCCAACTGTATGTATTAGATTCTAGAACATTGCTTCTCAATTATTTTCTGCTTTTCGGGAAGAAGAAAAAACATTTTGGACCCCTCCCCCACCACGACTATAAATAGCACATTTGTCCTTATAATTGTTATAAGTACACCTCTGCAATGCATTGTATCCTTATTACCTTATTAACATGAAAGAAAACAAAAAAAACATCAAATAGATCAACTTGCAACAAAGAATAACTTTATTAACATGAACCTAAACATATTTACAGTGAATCAGTTTGCCTGAAATTCAAATAGTTCAATCTTTATTTAAACTTGAAACACGTTATATTGCTAATCCTCAGTAACATCAAGTCAGGAGCTCAACAATAACTACAATGTCTATTTGGTCATCTGACATTCCTTCTTCACCTGTTCACTCTCTCTCTGGTGCAGAGGAAGCAGCGCACACCTGAAGTCAATTAAGCAGCAGCACACACCTGAGGACAATTAAGCAGCAACCTATTTAACCTGGCTGCTCACAACATGTTGTCTTTGGTTTCCACACTCGCATTAGTCCTTTGTCTTGCCAGAGAACTCCCTAGTTCGTCTTGAGCCCATCCTCTCAGGTAGTGATGGGTTGATGAGGCGTCATGAAGCGTTTCGACACATTGCAAAACTGTATTGATACTGTGTCGATACTGTGTCACTAAATACTGACATCTGCTGGACATTAAAAATCCCTACAGGCAACCTATGGACCGACTCAACTGACACTGATTTGATGCCCTAGTACAGGGGTCACCAACCTTTTTGAAACCAAAAACTACTTCTTGGGTACTGATTAATGCGAAGGGCTACCAGTTTGATACACACTTAAATAAATAAATATATTGTCATTTGTAAGTTACACGTAAGTGTGATTTAAACAAGAATAGCTAAATAAATACATTTATATATATAAAAAAAATTGATATTTCTGTCTGTCATTCCGTCGTACATTTTTTTTCCTTTTAGGGAAGGTTTTTTGTAGAGAATAAATGATGAAAAAAACACTTAATTGAACGGTTTAAAAGAGGAGAAAACAAGGAAAAATGTAAAATAAAATTTTGAAACATAGTTTATCTTCAATTTCGACTCTTTATAATTCAAAATTCAACCGACTAAAAGAAGAGAAAAACTAGCTTATTTGAATCTTTTTGAAAAAATTAAAAAAAGAATTTATGGAACATCATTAGTCATTTTTCCTGATTAAGATACATTTTAGAATTTTGATGACATGTTTTAAATTGGTTAAAATCCAATCTGCACTTTGTTAGAATATTTAACAAATTGGACCAAGCTATATTTCTAACAAAGACAAATCAGTATTTCTTCTAGATTTTCCAGAACAAAAATTTTAAAAGAAATTCAAAATGCTTTGAAATAAGATTTAAATTTGATTCTACAGATTTTCTAGATTTGCCAGAATAATTTTTTTTGAATTTTAATCATAGTAAGTTTGAAGAAATATTTCACAAATATTCTTCGTCGAAAAAACCAGAAGCTAAAATATTTATTATTCTTTACAATAAAAGAAAAATAAATTTACTTGAACGTTGATTTAAATTGTCAGGAAAGAAGAGGAAGAAATTTAAAAGGTAAAAAGGTATATTTGTTTAAAAATCCTAAAATCATTTTTAAGGTTGTATTTTTTTCTCTAAAATTGTATTTCTAAAAGTAATAAGAAGCAAAGTAAAAAAATAAATGAATTTATTTAAACAAGTGAAGACCCATCCATCCATCCATTTTCTACCGCTTATTCCAAGTGAAGACCAAGTCTTTAATATATTTTCTTGGATTTTCAAATTCTATTTGAGTTTTGTCTCTTTTAGAATTAAAAATGTGGAGCAAAGCGAGACCAGCTTGCTAGTAAATAAATACAATTTAAAAAAATAGAGGCAGCTCACTGGTAAGTGCTGCTCTTTGAGCTATTTTTAGAACAGGCCAGCGGGCGACTGATCTGGTCCTTACGGGCTACCTGGTGACCGCGGGCACCGCGTTGGTGACCCCTGCCCTAGTATATACAATAATATAAACCAAGTCATTTAGGATTATTTCATATCTTCGGCAGAGTAACCGTGTAATACTCTTCCATATCAGTAGGTGGCAGCAGGTAGCTAATTGCTTTGTAGATGTCGGGAACAGCGGGAGGCAGTGTGCAGGTAAAAAGGTGTCTAATGCTTAAACCAAAAATAAACAAAAGGTGAGTGGCCCTATCAAAGGACATTGAAGCTTAGGGAAGGCTATACAGAACTAAACTAAAACTGAACTGGCTACAAAGTAAACAAAAACAGAATGCTGGACGACAGCAAAGACTTACTGTGTAGCAAAGACAATGTACATGCGAACATGACATGACAATCAACAATGTCCCCACTAAGACGGATAAAGACAACAAAAATATTCTTGATTGCTAAAACAAAGTAGATGTGGGAAAAATCGCTCAAAGGAAGACATGAAAC
>NC_084549.2:1287500-1337500 GCF_033978685.3 Nerophis lumbriciformis
GGTGTTTCCGTCTATGGCGGCATGTTGTTACAATTTCGCTGCGCTTGTTGAGGGATATATATATATATATATATATATATATATATATATATATATATATATATATATATATATATATATATATATATATATATATATATATATATATATATGCTGATAAAGTATATATTATACAGCATATAATTTATTTTCCTTTTTGATTAGCCATTGAACTTTGTTTTTTGGGGGGGTTTGGTTCTGTTGTTTTGAAAGGAGGGGATTTTTTTCTTTTTTTTTAATTACATTTAAAAAAAAAATGTTTTAATGTGTAATGTACTTTTTTTTATAATGTATTTTTCAAATATGTTTTTATGGCATGAAATAGTCGTGCATATGGCGCGTGGTGAGGAGGGTGGCACTCTAACAGGTGGCACCACTGAAGCGTGTTCATCAGCAGCAGTGTGTGACTCATTTGCATACACACACACACACACACACACTATCCTCTGCCTGTGTGTTTGTTGTGTAAGCGCACGATGTAAACAGTGGTTACTGTGTGTTAAATGGAGGAGGAAAACAATGATTAGTGTGCCAATGTTCCACATCGTGCTTTTTTTTGTCTTAACGTTATTTCCAAGTGGTGTCCCATTTGTGCCGTCCATCACGTCGCTGGCAAGTGTGAGACACTCATTGGTGGCGGGCCGCATGAAGACTCTGTGCATGGGGGATGTGAGCAGTAAATTGTAGAGAAGATAACTACCTTGCTGTTTGTGTCAAATGTCTGCATTTTTTTCTACCTTTTAAGTTCCGTGATGAGAAGCAAGGATGGATGATCCACTCGCACGCTCCATTAACTCCCCTCAGACTTCAGCGAGGCACACTTGACTGTTTGTCTTTTCCTTTCCGCTGATGTCGAAGTCGTGCACACGACTGCAGCGTCCTCCTGCATCCTTGCACCGCCTCCATCGGTTGCATCTTCACAGCAAAGGTGAGCATCAGCACACACAGGTCATAGTGATGGGTTGATGAGGCGTCATGAAGCGTTTCGACACATTGCAAAACTGTATTGATACTGTGTCGATACTGTGTCACTAAATACTGACATCTGCTGGACATTAAAAATCCCTACAGGCAACCTATGGACCGACTCAACTGACACTGATTTGATGCCCTAGTACAGGGGTCACCAACCTTTTTGAAACCAAAAACTACTTCTTGGGTACTGATTAATGCGAAGGGCTACCAGTTTGATACACACTTAAATAAATAAATATATTGTCATTTGTAAGTTACACGTAAGTGTGATTTAAACAAGAATAGCTAAATAAATACATTTATATATATAAAAAAAATGGGTATTTCTGTCTGTCATTCCGTCGTACATTTTTTATTTCCTTTTACGGAAGGTTTCTTGTAGAGAATAAATGATGAAAAAAACACTTACCGTATTTTCCGCACTATAAGGCGCACCGGATTATTAGCCGCACCTTCAATGAATGGCATATTTCAAAACTTTGTCCACCTATAAGCCGCCCCGGACTATAAGCCGCGCCTACGCTGCGCTAAAGGGAATGTCAAAAAAACAGTCAGACAGGTCAGTCAAACTTTAATAATATATTAAAAACCAGCGTTCTAACAACTCTGTCCCAAAATGTACGCAAATGTGCAATCACAAACATAGTAAAATTCAAAATAGTGCAGAGCAATAGCAACATAATGTTGCTCGAACGTTAATGTCACAACACACAAAATAAACATAGCGCTCACCTTCTGAAGTTATTCTTCATTCGTAAATCCTTCGAATTCTTCGTCTTCGGTGTCCGAATTGAAAAGTTGGGCAAATGTGGGATCCAAAATGGCCGGTTCCGTCTCGTCGAAGTCATCGGAGTCAGTGTCACTGTTGTCCAGCAGTTCTATGAATCCTGCCTTCCGGAAAGCTCGGACCACAGTTGTGACCGAAATATCTGCCCAGGCATTTACGATCCACTGGCAAATGTTGGCGTATGTCGTCCGGCGCTGTCTCCCTGTCTTAGTGAAGGTGTGTTCGCCTTCGGTCATCCATTGTTCCCACGCCGTTCGCAGTCGTGATTTGAATGCCCTGTTGACACCAATATCCAGCGGTTGGAGTTCTTTGGTTAATCCACCCGGAATGACGGCGAGTGTTGTATTTGTGTCCTTCACTTGTTTTTTGACACCATCTGTGATGTGGGCGCGCATGGAGTCGTATATCAACATGGACGGAGCTGCGTGAAAAAAGCCACCCGGCCTCTTTGCGTAAACTTCCCTTAACCACTCGCTCATCTTTTCTTCATCCATCCATCCCTTCGAGTTAGCTTTTATGATGACGCCGGCTGGAAAGGTCTCTTTTGGCAAGTCATTCCGTCGTACATTTTTTTTCCCTTTTACGGAAGGTTTTTTGTAGAGAATAAATGATGAAAAAAAAACACTTAATTGAACGGTTTAAAAGAGGAGAAAACACGAAAAAAATTAAAATACAATTTTGAAACATAGTTTATCTTCAATTTCGACTCTTTAAAATTCAAAATTCAACCAACAAAAAGAAGAGAAAAACTAGCTTATTTGAATCTTTTTGAAAAAAATTAAAAAAAGAATTTATGGAACATCATTAGTCATTTTTCCTGATTAAATTTTAGAATTTTGATGACATGTTTTAAATTGGTTAAAATCCAATCTGCACTTTGTTAGAATATTTAACAAATTGCACCAAGCTATATTTCTAACAAAGACAAATCAGTATTTCTTCTAGATTTTCCAGAACAAAAATTTTAAAAGAAATTCAAACTACTTTGAAATAAGATTTAAATTTGATTCTACAGATTTTCTAGATTTGCCAGAATAATTTTTTTTGAATTTTAATCATAGTAAGTTTGAAGAAATATTTCACAAATATTCTTCGTCGAAAAACCAGAAGCTAAAATATTTATTATTCTTTACAATAAAAAATAAATTTACTTGAACATTGATTTAAATTGTCAGGAAAGAAGAGGAAGAAATTTAAAAGGTAAAAAGGTATATTTGTTTAAAAATCCTAAAATAATTTTTAAGGTTGTATTTTTTCCCTAAAATTGTATATCTAAAAGTAATAAGAAGCAAAGTAAAAAATAAATGAATTTATTTAAACAAGTGAAGACCCATCCATCCATTTTCTACCATTTATTCCAAGTCTTTAAAATATTTTCTTGGATTTTCAAATTCTATTTGAGTTTTGTCTCTTTTAGAATTAAAAATGTGGAGCAAAGCGAGACCAGCTTGCTAGTAAATAAATACAATTTAAAAAAATAGAGGCAGCTCACTGGTAAGTGCTGCTCTTTGAGCTATTTTTAGAACAGGCCAGCGGGCGACTGATCTGGTCCTTACGGGCTACCTGGTGACCGCGGGCACCGCGTTGGTGACCCCTGCCCTAGTATATACAATAATATAAATATTTCATTTAGGATTATTTCATATCTTCATTTAAATAAAAATATATTTGTATCTTTTTTTAGATACAGTCAATAAATAATGTGAACATGTATCATAACATGGAAATCTAAGAGAACGTGTTGTGGATGATTGTGGACTGGGAATTTTTTTTAATTAAATTTTTTTACACATTTTTATTAAAAAAAAAAAAAAAAAAAAAGTTTTTCCGACGTATTACATTTTAGACGCTTTCTCTTCTTAGTTATTATTTCTCCGGCTGTAGAAAAGAGCCGCTCACAGGGCACAGAGGAGGCGACACAGTTGGCGTATCGGTCACGTGACCAAAACAGCTCATGATCGGTCACGTGACTTTCTAAAACCGACACAGGGTTTTGCTCTATGAGCTCGACGCATGCGCCGATGCATCGGTGTTGCCGGACCCATCACTAGGTCATACAATTGTACAACATTTTGCACCACAAAACTCAACCTCACCACCCGACAGTTGATAGTAATAATAATACTGCATTATTATTATTATTATTATTTTATCATAACAAGTCTTTTTCATAAGCAGGCACAGTGTGATTGACTTTAATTTGTACATCAAATGTGTCGAAACTGGCCAAAGAGCATACACAATTGTGTTTATACTACAAGTCCCAGAATGCATTGCAGTCCGCTGGTCTGTACTCGGTTGAGTTTGACGCAATACGTTTTCTTTCATTCGGTCCATTTGCGGTTTTTCCTTTTTTGTGTGTGTTATTTATTTTTTTTTACCTTTTTTTTTACTGGAGGTGATAAATATAACTCACTCCTCACCGGCCTGCGTTTTAACTTGTTCAGCGCGGGGTGTCACTGCCGCCACTTCCCAGAATGCACTGCGTTTTAGGTCACGTGGGCGGGGGACCAAGCTTGTTGACGGCAAAGTCCCTCGTGTGGAACGGCGCTCTTTTCAATCACTTCAAGTGGCGGTTTTGTGACTAAAATCATTGTTGTATTTTTTTTCCAATTCAAATCTATAGTAACTGTTTATTTGTTCTCTAAATTCCGTCGCTAGTGGCTATTAGCTTGCATTGCTAATACCGGAAGTCTCTGTTCGCTCGGCTACGGCAGCTTTTGAGGGTCAAAACACGGATAAGCGATGCGTTTCATCGTTAAGGTAAATATGTGTAACCAAAGTAACCGAGGGTTTATATATCAATCAATCAATCAATGTTTATTTATATAGCCCTAAATCACAAGTGTCTCAAAGGGCTGCACAAGCCACAACGACATCCTCGGTACAGAGCCCACATAAGGGCAAGGAAAAACTCACCCCAGTGGGACGTCGATGTGAATGACTATGAGAAACCTTGGAGAGGACCGCATATGTGGGTAACCCCCCCCCCCCCTCTAGGGGAGACCGAAAGCAATGGATGTCGAGTGGGTCTGACATAATATTGTGAGAGTCCAGTCCATAGTGGATCCAACATAATAGTAAGAGTCCAGTCCATAGTGGATCCAACATAATAGTAAGAGTCCAGTCCATAGTGGATCCAACATAATAGTGAGAGTCCAGTCCATAGTGGGGCCAGCAGGACACCATCCCGAGCGGAGACGGGTCAGCAGCGCAGAGATGTTCCCAGCCGATGCACAGGCGAGCGGTCCACCCCGGGTCCCGACTCTGGACAGCCAGCACTTCATCCATGGCCACCGGACCTGTGCCCACCCCCCCTCCACAAGGGATAGAGGGGAGCAGAGGAGAGAAGAAAAGAAACGGCAGATCAACTGGTCTAACAGGGGGGCTATTTAAAGGCTAGAGTATACAAATGAGTTTTAAGATGGGACTTAAATGCTTCTACTGAGGTAGCATCTCTAACTGTTACTGCTAGAACATTCCATAGTACTGGAGCCCCAATAGAAAACGCTCTATAGCCCGCAGACTTTTTTTGGGCTCTGGGAATCACTAATAAGTCGGAGTTCTTTGAACGCAGATTTCTTGCCGGGACATATGGTACAATGCAATCGACAAGATAGGACGGAGCTAGACCGTGTAGTATTTTATACGTAAGTAGTAAAACCTTAAAGTCACATCTTAAGTGCACAGGAAGCCAGTGCAGGTGAGCCAGTATAGGTATATATATATATGTATATATGTATATAAAGGTATATACAGTATAGGCGTAATATGATCAAACTTTCTTGTTCTTGTCAAAAGTCTAGCAGCCGCATTTTGTACCAACTGTAGTCTTTTAATGCTAGACATAGGGAGACCCCAAAATAATACGTTACAGTAGTCGAGACGAGACGTAACGAACGCATGAATAATGATCTCAGCGTCGCTAGTGGATAAAATAGAACGAATTTTAGCGATATTACGGAGATGAAAGAAGGCCGTTTTAGTAACACTCTTAATGTGTGACTCAAAGGAGAGAGTTGGGTGGAAGATAATACCCAGATTCTTTACTGAGTCGCCTTGTGTAATTGTTTGGTTGTCAAATGTTAAGGTGGTATTATTAAATAAATGTCGGTGTTTAGCAGGACCGATAATCAGCATTTCCGTTTTCTTGGCGTTGAGTTGCAAGAAGTTAGCGGACATCCATTGTTTAATTTCATTAAGACACGCCTCCAGCTGACTACAATCCGGCGTGTTGGTCAGCTTTAGGGGCATGTAGAGTTGGCTGTCATCAGCATAACAATGAAAGCTAACACCGTATTTGCGTATGATGTCGCCTAGCGGCAGCATGTAAATACTAAAGAGTGCAGGGCCAAGAACCGAACCCTGAGGAACTCCGCACGTTACCTTAACATAGTCCGAGGTCACATTATTATGGGAGACGCATTGCATCCTGTCAGTAAGATAAGAGTTAAACCACGACAAAGCTAAGTCTGACATACCAATACGTGTTTTGATACGCTCTAATAAAATATTATGATCGACGGTATGGAAAGCAGCGCTAAGATCAAGAAGCAGCAACATAGATGACGCATCAGAATCCATCGTCCATATGTTGCCTATACTGTATAAAACTACAAAATAACAAACACGGAGGCTCCAGTTTTACACGAGGACCACTTTATTGCGTTTTTTTTTTTTCAAAACTACGCTCCACCACAACCTATCACCACTTCCGCTCATAGCGCCTTCAAAATAAGAGTTTTGATTGATCGATTGATTGAAACTTTTATTAGTAGATTGCACAGTTCAGTACATATTCCGTACAATTGACCACTAAATGGTAACACCCCAATAAGTTTTTCTACTTGTTTAAGTCGGGGTCCACTTAAATCAATTCATGGTACAAATATATACTATCATCATGGCCCTGCGATGAGGTGGCGACTTGTCCAGGGTGTACCCCGCCTTCCGCCCGATTGTAGCTGAGATAGGCTCCAGCGACCCCAAAGGGAATAAGCGGTAGAAAATGGATGGATAATACAGTCATCAAACAAGATAATCATCAGAGTATATACATTGAATTATTTACATTGTTTACAATCCGGGGGTTGGGATGAGGAGGGTTTTGTTGATATCAGCACTTCAGTCATCAACAATTGCATCATCAGAGAAATGGACATTGAAAGAGTGTAGGTGTGACTTGGTAGGATATGTACAGCGAGCAGAGAACATAGTGAGTTCAGATAGCATAAGAACAAGTATATACATTAGAAATGCATTTGATTGTTTACATTTGGTTATTTACAATCCGGGGAGGTGGGATGTGGAAGGGGGAGGGTGTTAGTCAAGGGTTGAAGTTGCCTAGAGGTGTTGTTTTAGTGCGGTTTTGAAGGAGGATAGAGATGCACTTTCTTTTACACCTGTTGGGAGCGCATTCCACATTGATGTGGCATAGAAAGAGAATGAGTTAAGACCAGAGGTGGGTAGTAACGCGCTACATTTACTCCGTTACATCTACTTGAGTAACTTTTGGGATAAATTGTACTTCTAAGAGTAGTTTTAATGCAACATACTTTTACTTTTACTTAAGTATATTTACAGAGAAGGAACGCTACTTTTACTCCGCTACTTTTATCTACATTCAGCTCGCTACTCGCTACTAATTTTTATCGATCTGTTAATGCACGCTTTGTTTGTTTTGGTCTGTCAGACAGACCTTCATAGTGCCTGCCTTACTGGTGACGTTTCACTCCGTTCCACCAATCAGATGCAGTCACTGGTGACGTTGGACCAATCAAACAGAGCCAGGCGGTCACATGACCTGACTTAAACAAGTTGAAAAACTTATTGGGGTGTTACCATTTAGTGGTCAATTGTACGGAATATGTACTGAACTGTGCAATCTACTAATAAAAGTTCCAATCAATCAATCAAAAGTGTGAAGGAAAAAATATACTTATTTATTTCAACCGTGCATCCCGTCAAAAGCCTAAAGACTGATCGCACATGAGGACGTTCCTGTCTTCACAATAAAAGTGCCACTCCATCGCGCCTGCGCTTTCAAAATAAGAGTCTCCGAAAGCCAGCGCAAACAAGCTAGCAAGTTACGGAGTTTGACGCTAATATATTTCTTGTAATGTGTATAAAAACGAATATGGAAGCTGGACAAATAAGATGCCAAAAACCCACCACTTTCATGTGGTATTAGACAGAAAGGAGGAACTTTTCTTCTCCTCCATTTGAAAACGTGGACGTTATCATCACTACTGTCTGATTACAATCAACGCAAGTCATCAGAATCAGGTAATACACCAACTTATATTCTAGTCTTCATGAAAGAAAGGAATCTATATGTTAAACATGCATGTATATTCATTAAAATACCTTTAACATGTAAACAAAAACAGCAAAATAAATACATATAAATGTATATGTATATATATATACATATATATATATGATATGAGTGTGTATGTTACTCATCAGTTACTCAGTACTTGAGTAGTTTTTTCACAACATACTTTTTACTTTTACTCAAGTAAATATTTGGGTGACTACTCCTTACTTTTACTTGAGTAATAAATCTCTAAAGTAACAGTACTCTTACTTGAGTACAATTTCTGGCTACTCTACCCACCTCTGGTTAAGACCTTTGTTAGATCGGAATCTGGGTTTAACGTGGTTAGTAGAGCTCCCCCTGGTGTTGTGGTTATGGCGGTCATTTACGTTAAGGAAGTAGTTTGACATGTACTTCGGTATCAGTGAGGTGTAGCGGATTTTATAGACCAGGCTCAGTGCAAGTTGTTTTACTCTGTCCTCCACCCTGAGCCAGCCCACTTTGGAGAAGTGGGTAGGAGTGAGGTGTGATCTGGGGTGGAGGTCTAGAAGTAATCTGACTAGCTTGTTCTGGGATGTTTGGAGTCTAGATTTGAGGGTTTTGGAGGTGCTAGGGTACCAGGAGGTGCATGCGTAATCGAAAAAGGGTTGAACGAGAGTTCCCGCCAGAATCTTCATGGTGCTTTTGTTGACCAGAGAGGAGATTCTGTAGAGACATATCGTTCGTTGGTTGACCTTTTTGATTACCTTGATTGCCATTTTATCACAGGAAGCTCAAGGCATATACTGTACAACAGCTTGTAACAGGAACTTAACATCACAAAGAGGCAAGTCCATAAAAATAGGTTACCGTATTTTCCGCACCATAAGGCGCCCTGGGTTATAAGCCGCGCCTTCAATGAACGGCATATTTCAAAACTTTGTCCACCTATAAGCCGCCCCGTGTTGTAAGCCGCATCTAACTGCGCTAAAGGAATGTCAAAAAAACAGTCAAATAGGTCAGTCAAACTTTAATAATATATTAAAACCAGCGTGATGTGGGCGCGCATGGAATCGTATATCAACATGGACGGAGCTGCGTGAAAAAAGCCACCCGGCCTCTTCGCGTAAACTTAAACTTACCTTAACCACTCGCTCATCTTTTCTTCATCCATCCCTTCGAGTTAGCTTTTATGATGACGCCGGCTGGAAAGGTCTCTTTTGGCAAGGTCTTCCTTTTGAATATCACCATGGGTGGAAGTTTCTGGCCATTAGCATGGCAAGCTAGAACCACAGTGAAGGATGACTTCTCATTCCCTGTGGTGCGAATATTCACCGTACGTGCTCCCGTTGTATCCACAGTGCGGTTCACAGGAATATCAAAAGTCAGTGGAACCTCGTCCATGTTGATAATGTTCTCTGGCCGGATCTTTTTTTCAGCTATCTTGTTTTTACAATATGCACGGAAAGTAGCCAGCTTTTCTTGAAAGTCTTTAGGCAGTTGCTGTGAAATAGTAATCCGTGTGCGGATGGAGAGATTGCGTCTTTTCATGAACCGGATCCCTGTCGCTTAGTAGGAGCCATTTTGTGGTCTTTACAGATGTAAACACACAAAGGAAATGAAACGTACGGTAATATCCGCGCGCTTTTTCTTCTTCTACGCGGGCGGGTGGTTGCTTACAGTAGAAGAAGAAGCGCTTCCTGTTCTATGGGGGCGGGTGCTTACCTTGGCGGTTGCTTGCGTAGAAGAAGAAGCACTTCCTCTTCTACGGAGAAAAAAGATGGCGGCTGTTTACCGTAGTTGCGAGATCGAAACTTTATGAAAATGAATCTTAATATTTATCCATATATAAAGCGCACCGGGTTAAAAGCCGCACTGTCAGCTTTTGAGTAAATTTGTGGTTTTTAGGTGCGGCTAATAGTGCGGAAAATACGGTACACATGTAATTAAATATAAAGAAAAAAATTGAATTTCCCTATAACAGTAAATTTCAACATACAATGTTATTATCTTGAGCATGTCTAGTTTCCATTGTCTTTAAAGTGAAACAAAAACATGTCATTCCAATGAAGGCAGATGACCATCAGCTGGCAGATGATGGAGGTTGTTTACTTTCGCCAGTGCATCTCTTCCCATTTTTCCTGCACTGAAGAACTGATCCTTAGTCATGATGACTGAGGCTGGAGGGGATAAGGTTGACTGGTGATGGATGGAGGTAGGAACCTGCATCTTCCTCCTCCTCTTCTGTGCAAAGGGCCGCAAAGAGAAATGTAGCAAACATGGCGTGCATTAGTGATGGGTTGATGAGGCGTCATGAAGCGTTTCGACACATTGCAAAACTGTATTGATACTGTGTCGATACTGTGTCACTAAATACTGACATCTGCTGGACATTAAAAATCCCTACAGGCAACCTATGGACCGACTCAACTGACACTGATTTGATGCCCTAGTACAGGGGTCACCAACCTTTTTGAAACCAAAAACTACTTCTTGGGTACTGATTAATGCGAAGGGCTACCAGTTTGATACACACTTAAATAAATAAATATATTGTCATTTGTAAGTTACACGTAAGTGTGATTTAAACAAGAATAGCTAAATAAATACATTTATATATATATAAAAAAAAATGGGTATTTCTGTCTGTCATTCCGTCGTACATTTTTTTTTCCTTTTACGGAAGGTTTTTTGTAGAGAATAAATGATGAAAAAAACACTTAATTGAACGGTTTAAAAGAGGAGAAAACACGAAAAAAATTAAAATACAATTTTGAAACATAGTTTATCTTCAATTTCGACTCTTTAAAATTCAAAATTCTACCGACAAAAAGAAGAGAAAAACTAGCTAATTTGAATCTTTTTGAAAAAATTTAAAAAAGAATTTATGGAACATCATTAGTCATTTTTCCTGATTAAATTTTAGAATTTTGATGACATGTTTTAAATTGGTTAAAATCCAATCTGCACTTTGTTAGAATATTTAACAAATTGGACCAAGCTATATTTCTAACAAAGACAAATAATTATTTCTTCTAGATTTTCCAGAACAAAAATTTTAAAAGAAATTCAAAATACTTTGAAATAAGATTTAAATTTGATTCTACAGATTTTCTAGATTTGCCAGAATAATGTTTTTGAATTTTAATCATAGTAGGTTTGAAGAAATATTTCACAAATATTCTTCGTCGAAAAACCAGAAGCTAAAATATTTATTATTCTTCACAATAATAAAACAATTTTTTTACTTGAACATTGATTTAAATTGTCAGGAAAGAAGAGGAAGAAATTTAAAAGGTAAAAAGGTATATTTGTTTAAAAATCCTAAAATCATTTTTAAGGTTGTATTTTTTTCTCTAAAATTGTATTTCTAAAAGTAATAAGAAGCAAAGTAAGAAAATAAATGAATTTATTTAAACAAGTGAAGACCCATCCATCCATCCATTTTCTACCATTTATTCCAAGTCTTTAAAATATTTTCTTGGATTTTCAAATTCTATTTGAGTTTTGTCTCTTTTAGAATTAAAAATGTGGAGCAAAGCGAGACCGGCTTGCTAGTAAATAAATACAATTTAAAAAAAATAGAGGCAGCTCACTGGTAAGTGCTGCTCTTTGAGCTATTTTTAGAACAGGCCAGCGGGCGACTGATCTGGTCCTTACGGGCTACCTGGTGACCGCGGGCACCGCGTTGGTGACCCCTGCCCTAGTATATACAATAATATAAACCAAGTCATTTAGGATTATTTCATATCTTCATTTAAATAAAAATATATTTGTATCTTTTTTTAGATACAGTCAATAAATAATGTGAACATGTATCATAACATGGAAATCGAAGAGAACGTGTTGTGGATGATTGTGGACTGGGAATTTTTTTAATGTAATTTTTTTACACATTTTTATAAAAAAAAAAAAAGTTTTTCCGACGTATTACATTTTAGACGATTTCTCTTAGTTATTATTTCTCCGGCTGTAGAAAAGAGCCGCTCACAGGGCACAGAGGAGGCGACACAGTTGGCGTATCGGTCACGTGACCAAAACAGCTCATGATCGGTCACGTGACTTTCTAAAAGCGGTACGCGCACCGACACAGGGTTTTGCTCTATGAGCTCGACGCATGCGCCGATGCATCGGTGTTGCCGGACCCATCACTAGCGTGCATAACAATGGACTAGTTGTCTTTATCATTTGCCCGGGCACTTTGCTGCCTTTTTATGACGTTTATGAAACCGAAATGAAAAGAAAAGTCCTTTTAGATGGAAGCCGTGTGCTAATCTGTGGCGATCAGGCCTAAAGCTCTTTTAGAAATGAAGGTATTTAAACCCAGCAGGAGGCCGCTGGTAAGTCTGCTCACAAGCTGGGTCTTATTACGGACAGCCATTAGAGCTTAAATTGCACTAAATAACTGGTGTTTCTTGTGCATCATGTTGCATCTCAACAGGAGCGTGCATGACCTTCAGGAAGGGAATCAGAATCCCAGTTTTGCCCTCCTGGAATCTTCCAGAGCAGAGTTGAGGCCCTAGAGAGATGTTTCTTTACTGTATGAATGCAGCGGTGATTATGAGCTTAGTAGGAGTTCTACATTCTGCTGTAAGCCATAATCCTGCACCGTGCATGAAAATGCTGCGTGTTTTCACTCCGAGTCCGAATGTAGGTCACACAGTCAAGCCTTCTGGATGTACTTCCTTAGGAGTTTCATTTTTGAACAATTCTTCTGCTGCTGCTCTGAGAAGGAATGCAATGCCACAATAACAAAGCCATAAGTCTGGATTACAATCATTAAGTGATTTAAAGCTGCTTCTCAGACAATCACAGGAGGGTGTTGGCGCATCCTAAGCGTATTTGGAGACTTGTCATTGACTTTGAATGATTTGGAGAAGAAATGTAGCTAATCAGTGCTATCGTAGCCGAATGGTAAAAGAGCACTTAGTTGGTGGCTTTGATGGTCATTTATTGTTTAGTTTGTCTCTATGTTGGTTCATTTCCTTAGTTTTCTTGCTCAGGGAGTTAGTTAGTTTGTTGGTTGGCATCTTTTTCAGTCAATGGGATTGTTGGTTTGTTCATTTCTTTATTTGTTATCTGGTTTGTCATCAGTTAGCATGTTGGCCGCCCTGGCAAGTATATTTTTTGGCGAGCTCGTTGATTTATTTCTTAGCTAGTTTTTTGGTTACTTTATTTGTTTGTTTGTTGATTGGTTGGTTGACTTTTTAGTTGTTACTGTTCAGTTTGTTCATTGGTTTCTTTGTTGTTTTAATGGTTGGTATGTTGGCCTGTTTGTCTTTTACCTTGCTAGTTCTTTGATGTATTTGCTAGTTGGTTGTTCTGTCATTTTATTAGTTTGTTAGTTTGTTTGTTAGTATGTTTGAGTTATTTGCTAGTTAGATGGTTGGTTCTTTGTCCGTTGGTTGGTTTATTTGTTAATTGATTGGTTTCCTAATTAGCTGTTTGCATGGTCAGGGAATTATTTTATGGAATGTTGGTTGGTTTCTTTGTCAGCTTGTTGGTTAGTTCATTGCTTTCTTTGTTAGTGGGTTTCTTCATCAGTTAAAATGTTGGCCAGTTCATCTATTGGTCAGCTAGTCCTTCGATCTCTTTGCTCGTTAGTTGTTGGCTTCTTTGTCAGGTAGTTAGTTGGTTTGTTCATTGGTTAGTTTGCGTGGTCAATGGAGTAATTTGTTTGGTTTCTTTGTCAATGTGTTGGTTTCTTCATCAGTTAGTTAGTACGTTGGCTGGTTTATCTCTTAGTTAGCTTAGCTAGTTCATCGATTTATTTGCTAGTTGGTTGGCTTCTTCTTAACAAGTAGTTGGTTTGTTGGTTGCTTTCATTATTTAAATGGCTGATTGTTTTTTCGTTTGTGGGTTGGTTAGTTTCTTTGTTTTCGTGGTCAGTGAATTATTTGGTTTCTTTGTAAATGTGTTGGTTGGCTGGTTGATTTGTGGGTGGATTTCCTTTATTTGGTTTCTTAATCAATTAATGGGTTGTTTGGTGAGCAGGATTACACAATGTTTTTGTGCCTATGAATTGTTGTATTTGCTGTCTCTCCTCAGGGAATACAATACGATAGGCGCCTTATACTCCCTGAAAAAGTCTGATCTAAATATTCTGAGCCTATTTTGTAGAATTTTCTGCTCACTGCCAATTGTTTGCACCGTAGCGGCTAAAAAATATTTGATCCAGACTGTCTTGGTCCACCTCACGATTCAATTAAAGATTGATTATTTATGCATCGTTAATTTATGTATATTTTATTTCATTAAATAAGCGTTTATTGCTTGCAACTTTGAAGAACAGTGCATTTGAAATAACTAATTCCCATCACATTTACTAAATTCATGGAAAAGTGTGCAAAACTGTAACATAAGTGTCAAATAATAAAGGAGCTGGGCGGATCTCTCAGTGGGGGGGCTCGCTGCAGTCAGCCAAATTTTAGAACTGTCTGCATGACTTGATTTACAATAAATGTATCGATTATTGACGTTTAATAATTGGTTTTATAATCGTCCATGTCCTAATTGCGATGCGTCTATAATTGTATTATTGTCCCCACCTCTACCAGACTCTATTGTTAACCAAACAGAAACTAGCTCAAGAGGTTGTTGTTGTTTAAATTAGCAGCACTTTTCCCCAAAGTCTTCCAGCACCTTACTCCAAAAGCCCTGATCTCTGAGTTACCGTATTTTCCGCACCATAAGCCGCCCTGGGTTATAAGCCGCGCCTTCAATGAACGGCATATTTCAAAACTTTGTCCGCCTATAAGCCGCCCCGTGTTATAAGCCGCATCTAACTGCGCTAAAGGGAATGTCAAAAAAACAGTCAGATAGGTCAGTCAAACTTTAATAATATATTAAAAACCAGCGTGATGTGGGCGCGCATGGAGTCGTATATCAACATGGACGGAGCTGCGTGAAAAAAGCCACCCGGCCTCTTCGCGTAAACTTCCCTTAACCACTCGCTCATCTTTTCTTCATCCATCCATCCCTTTGAGTTAGCTTTTATGATGACGCCGGCTGGAAAGGTCTCTTTTGGCAACGTCTTCCTTTTGAATATCACCATGGGTGGAAGTTTCTGGCCATTAGCATGGCAAGCTAGAACCACAGTGAAGGATGACTTCTCATTCCCTGTGGTGCGAATATTCACCGTACGTGCTCCCGTTGTATCCACAGTGCGGTTCACAGGAATATCAAAAGTCAGTGGAACCTCGTCCATGTTGATAATGTTCTCTGGCCGGATCTTTTTTTCAGCTATCTTGTTTTTACAATATGCACGGAAAGTAGCCAGCTTTTCTTGAAAGTCTTTAGGCAGTTGCTGTGAAATAGTAGTCCGTGTGCGGATGGAGAGATTGCGTCTTTTCATGAACCGGAAACCTGTCGCTTAGTAGGAGCCATTTTGTGGTCTTTACAGATGTAAACACACAAAGGAAATGAAACGTAATATCCGCGCGCTTCTTCTTCTTCTACGGGGGCGGGTGGTTGCTTACAGTAGAAGAAGAAGCGCTTCCTGTTCTATGGGGGCGGGTGCTTACCTTGGCGGTTGCTTGCCGTAGAAGAAGAAGCACTTCCGCTTCTACGGGGAAAAAAGATGGCGGCTGTTTACCGTAGTTGCGAGACCTAAACTTTATGAAAATGAATCTTAATATTAATCCATATATAAAGCGCACCGGGTTATAAGTTGCACTGTCAGCTTTTGAGTAAATTTGTGGTTTTTAGGTGACTCCACCCGTCTCATCCCCGCCTCTCCGTCATATTAAACGGCGTGACTCAGGAGTCTCGTGGGGGGTCGCCACAGAATCCGTCGTCCAGCTGAACGCATAAACACCCCCGTGGGCTCTCCTTCGGGGTGCTTTGAGTAACCGAGAGGCAGACAAAACAAATAGGAAGTGACACTCAGTGCTGTGGGAGAGCCAAACATGAAAATGAGTCCCGACTTCAGCGCGGCCAAATGATGTCAGAGCCTGCAGCGCCTTCCATTTATCATACGCTTAACCTATAAGAGACCCCCCTTTTTCCTGTGAGCCTTTAAGTAATAGACACACACAAGTCAGTGAATATACGCCCTGACCATTGTAGTCTGTGGCTGGCTCTTATGCTAATTTGACTAAGCACGGGCTAATCAAACATCAATCAGGCGGAAAAAGGGGGAAGATGTGCATCCATTTAATGAAGGAGGTCCCTTCCCTCCCCAGCATCATTAGTCCACTTGCACCTGAGCCCCATCCATCCATCCATCCTTCCTGGATGCGGTTCACTCTGCTCTGGCTTTGACGCAGCCCCCAACCGGAGGAGGAGAACCCGGGATAATCTCCTTATGTAAGCGACCAATTCAATTCATGGGACGTCTCGGCGCTAATCCACTGAACGATTCATGCATTCGGAACTCCGCGCGCAATCAAGAAGCAGCAAATAGAAGATAATAATTGTTCAACTAGAACCATTTCAAACGCTCCAGTATTTCAGACCGACTGTGTGGCTTTTGGGCTTTGCCTTTTATACTAAGGAAACTCCAGAGGTGGGTAGAGTAGCCAGAAATTGTACTCAAGTAAGAGTACTGTTACTTTAGAGATGTATTACTCAAGTAAAAGTAAGGAGTAGTCACCCAAATATTTACTTGAGTAAAAGTAAAAAGTATGTTGTGAAAAAACTACTCAAGTACTGAGTAACTGATGAGTAACATACACACACATATCATATATATATATATATATATATATATATATATATATATATATATATATATATATATATATATACACACACACACACACACACATATATATATATATACACACATTTATATATATATACATACATATACACACATATATATATATATATACACATTTATATATATATACATATACATATATATATATATATACACACATATATATATACAGTATATAATTTATATTTATTTATTTTTGCCGTTTTTGTTTACATGTTAAAGGTGTTTTAATGAATATACATGCATGTTTAACACATATAGATTCCTTTCTTTCATGAAGACAAGAATATAAGTTGGTGTATTACCTGATTCTGATGACTTGCATTGATTGTAATCAGACAGTAGTGATGATAACGTCCACGTTTTCAAATGGAGGAGAAAAAAAGTTCCTCCTTTCTGTCTAATACCACATGAAAGTGGTTGGTTTTTGGCATCTTATTTGTCCAGCTTCCATATTCGTTTTTATACACTTTACAAGAAATACATTGGCGGCAAACTCCGTAGCTGGCTAGCTTGTTTGCGCTGGCTTTCGGAGACTCTTGTTTTGAAAGCGCAGGCGCGATGGAGCGGCACTTTTATTGTGAAGACAGGAACTGTGCAGTCAGTCTTTAGGCTTTTGACGGGATGTACGGTTGAAATAAAAAAGGGTCTTTTTTCCTTCACACTTTTGATTGATTGATTGAGACTTTTATTAGTAGATTGCACAGTACAGTATATATTCCGTACAGTTGACCACTAAATGGTAACACCCCAATAAGTTTTTACACTTGTTTAAGTCAGGTCATGTGACCCCTGGCTCTGTTTGATTGGTCCAACGTCACCAGTGACTGCATCTGATTGGTGGAACGGAGTGAACGTCACCAGTGACTGTATTTGTTGAAACGCAGGCACTATGAAGGTCTGTCTGACAGACCAAAACAAACAAAGCGTGCATTAACAGATCGATAAAAATCAGTAGCGAGCTGAATGTAGATAAAAGTAGCGGAGTAAAAGTAGTGTTTCTTCTCTATAAATATACTCAAGTAAAAGTAAAAGTATGTTGCATTAAAACTACTCTTAGAAGTACAATTTATCCCAAAAGTTACTCAAGTAGATGTAACGGAGTAAATGTAGCGCGTTACTACCCACCTCTGGGAAACTCTAGCAGTGCTAATAGCTAGCATGCTAGCAACCTGAGTGGATACTCCATGATAACATGGCTGCAAGTTGACCTTCCTACAAAGATCATTTATATGGGAGGATTATGGAACACACCAAATGGGGAAAAATACAAGCATATGAAATTCCCGCGAAAACACACATTTAGAGACATTATTTTTTGCGTCAAAATGTCACTTTGCGTTTAAAAAAACAAATTAAATATCAATAAAAATATGATCCAAACAAAGTTTGTTTAAAGGGGAACTGCAATTTTTGGGAATTTTGCCTATCGTTCACAATCATGAGAGACAAGAGAACATGTCTTTTTAAAAAAAAAAATGTATTAGGATTTTAAAGATGATAAACGTTTGAAAGATACGGCTAAGATCAGTCACTGTTGTAGCCTTCAAAGTCTCTAAAACAACTTCAAAACCCTCCAACGACATACACCTTCATAACAATATGTACAATATACACACTGCAAGTATATATATAATGTAGTAACAGACACCTTCATAACAATATGTAATATGTACAATATACACACTGCAAGTATATATATAATGTAGTAACAGACACATTCATAATAATATGTAATATGTACAATATATACACTGCAAGTATATATATATCAGTGACGTGCAGTCACTAAAGGCAGGTGAGGCAGGGCCTCACCTGCCATCATGGAAAGAAAAAAAAAGTAAAAAGAAAAAAAAAAAATTAAATTGTTATATGTATCCAGTGATTATACTATAAAGTTATTTTCCATTTAACTTCACCAGTTTTAGATAATTTTTATTCAAAATCGCTGAATTTTCACATTTGCTGTTCAAATACTGAGAAGAGACGGTGCGGTGATCAGCAGCCAGTCGAGGCACGTCACTCAGTGCCTCAACATGGATTGCGCAATGACTCGGCTAACTGCTGGCCTGCTGTGCAGTGAGACCGTATTGCTATATGAATTATATTATACATTTCCATAGTTTAGTTAGCTGAGGTATATAATGTACAGTGTATTCTGTCAACAACTGTATGTGTGTAACGTATTTCTTGTGCTGAGCGATCATAAAACGGCTGCAAAAGACGCACTGGCTGAGGCTCGCCTCCTGCACCCCCGCCCTAGAATTGTTATATCAACTAAAGCCCACACTTAAACTTTCCACGTGCAAGATTGAATCTATTTTAAAAAAATATTTCATAAGAAGCCAAAAAGTGCAAAAACAATAATGTTGGTGTTGGAGGAGTTGTGAATGACTGCAGGGACACATTAGATACACCTGCAGACTGCAGGTGTATCTAATTCACAACTCCTCCAACACAAACATTATTGTTTTTGCACTTTTTGGCTTCTTATTACATAACTTTTGTAACCTATTTTCATGGGCTTTCCTCTTTGTGATGTTAAGTTCCTGTTATGCGCTGTTATACAGTATATGCCTTGACCTCTTATTTTGAAGGCGCTAAGAGCGGAAGTGATGTCACGTTGCGGAGGTTTTTGAAAGAAGGTAAATAAAGTGGTCCTCGTGTAAACTGGAGCCTCCGTGTTTGTTATTTTGTAGTTTCATACAGTATAGGCCACATTTATAAACCCTCGGTTACACTTTTTTAAATAGATTCAATCTTGCACGTGGAAAGTTGAAGTGAGGGCTTTAGTTGTGGACTTCATTTCTAAGTAAAGGTAAGACCATAATAACGTTTTTTTTATTAAATGTGCTTTTTTGTGTGCTACAGTTTGTATGTGTAAAGTTAAAGTTAAGTTAAAGTACCAATGATTGTCACACACACACGAGGTGTGGTGAAATTTGTCCTCTGCATTTGACCCGTCCCCTTGATCACCCCCTGGGATGTGAGGGGAGCAGTGGGCAGCAGCGGCGCCACGCCCGGGAATACTTTTTTGGTGATTTAACCCCCAATTCCAAGCCTTGATGCTGAGTGCCAAGCAGGGAAGAATGCTGGTATGAGCTTTTAAACATAACCCGTTAACTGCTGCCAATCAAATGGTGAATAAGATACTCTTTAGGGTTCATATGTTTGTAAATCTGACTGTGATGAAGTCAGTGCCTCACCAGCCATCAACCTCACCGCACGTCACTGATATACAGGTAAAAGCCAGTAAATTAGAATATTTTGAAAAACTTGATTTATTTCAGTAATTGCATTCAAAAGGTGTAACTTGTACATTATATTTATTCATTGCACACAGACTGATGCATTCAAATGTTTATTTCATTTAATTTTGATGATTTGAAGTGGCAACAAATGAAAATCCAAAATTCTGTGTGTCACAAAATTAGAATATTACTTAAGGCTAATACAAAAAAGGGATTTTTAGAAATGTTGGCCAACTGAAAAGTATGAAAATGAAAAATATGAGCATGTACAATACTCAATACTTGGTTGGAGCTCCTTTTGCCTCAATTACTGCGTTAATGCGGCGTGGCATGGAGTCGATGAGTTTCTGGCACTGCTCAGGTGTTATGAGAGCCAAGGTTGCTCTGATAGTGGCCTTCAACTCTTCTGCGTTTTTGGGTCTGGCATTCTGCATCTTCCTTTTCACAATACCCCACAGATTTTCTATGGGGCTAAGGTCAGGGGAGTTGGCGGGCCAATTTAGAACAGAAATACCATGGTCGGTAAACCAGGCACGGGTAGATTTTGCGCTGTGTGCAGGCGCCAAGTCCTGTTGGAACTTGAAATCTCCATCTCCATAGAGCAGGTCAGCAGCAGGAAGCATGAAGTGCTCTAAAACTTGCTGGTAGACGGCTGCGTTGACCCTGGATCTCAGGAAACAGAGTGGACCGACACCAGCAGATGACATGGCACCCCAAACCATCACTGATGGTGGAAACTTTACACTAGACTTCAGGCAACGTGGATCCTGTGCCTCTCCTGTCTTCCTCCAGACTCTGGGACCTCGATTTCCAAAGGAAATGCAAAATTTGCATGGTTGGGTGATGGTTTGGGGTGCCATGTCATCTGCTGGTGTCGGTCCACTCTGTTTCCTGAGATCCAGGGTCAACGCAGCCGTCTACCAGCAAGTTTTAGAGCACTTCATGCTTCCTGCTGCTGACCTGCTCTATGGAGATGGAGATTTCAAGTTCCAACAGGACTTGGCGCCTGCACACAGCGCAAAATCTACCCGTGCCTGGTTTACCGACCATGGTATTTCTGTTCTAAATTGGCCCGCCAACTCCCCTGACCTTAGCCCCATAGAAAATCTGTGGGGTATTGTGAAAAGGAAGATGCAGAATGCCAGACCCAAAAACGCAGAAGAGTTGAAGGCCACTATCAGAGCAACCTGGGCTCTCATAACACCTGAGCAGTGCCAGAAACTCATCGACTCCATGCCACGCCGCATTAACGCAGTAATTGAGGCAAAAGGAGCTCCAACCAAGTATTGAGTATTGTACATGCTCATATTTTTCATTTTCATACTTTTCAGTTGGCCAACATTTCTAAAAATCCCTTTTTTGTATTAGCCTTAAGTAATATTCTAATTTTGTGACACACGGAATTTTGGATTTTCATTTGTTGCCACTTCAAATCATCAAAATTAAATGAAATAAACATTTGAATGCATCAGTCTGTGTGCAATGAATAAATATAATGTACAAGTTACACCTTTTGAATGCAATTACTGAAATAAATCAAGTTTTTCAAAATATTCTAATTTACTGGCTTTTACCTGTGTATATCAGGAGTAACTTTTGGGTTCAAGCCGGGTGAGAGCACCTCTTAGGGCTAGCCTGGTACCTGGTACCTTACCATATGTGTCCCTAATCTGTAGACTGAATTGTCAGTCTTATAGTGCATGTGTAGACAGAATGTTCCAACATGTAAATGGCGAGTATGAGGAGTAAATGGTGCTGTGGAATTCTTGCTTTGCAGCATCCGAGCAGGCCCATAAGTAATATATCTGCACTGATGCAATGGTGTGACGTAGAGAGAGAGAGAGAGAGAGAGAGGCTTCACACTGGTCTTTCTTCTTCCTCCTCCAGCGTGGACACACACCCACCGTGCAGCCCTCCCTCCCTCCTCCTCCTCCTCCCGTGGACCAGCTCTGCTCGGCCATTGACAGCGTCGCCGCATTTCCGACACTCTCAGCCAGCGATGGAGGTGCCAGGCTTAGCGCGCAACAGCATCAGCAGCCCGCTGAGCCCCTGCGAGGGCATGATCAAGGACCTGAGCCTGGATTCCATACAGCTGTGTGAGAGAGAAGGTAAGATGCATCCTTTATCCTCTGCTATTTATCGCTCATCAACGGGATCAAAGAGTCTGTTTTTGCAAGCACTATCGTGCCTTTTTGAAAGGGAAGGTGGTGTGTGTGTGCGTGTGTGGAATAGCAAACACTTCTCTGGTGTGACATATTGCACGCGGAAATGTTCTTATCTCACGCCACAGGCACGGCCACCCCGCCTTTTAACCGACGCTTTGTGTCGTAAGCCGCACCGCCGGTCTTAATGAAGTCATGCAGTAATGTGGCGTGAAAGTTTGCAGTCAAATGGAGAGTTTTTACAAGGTGCCGACACGGTGTGATGGTGCAGAAAAAAAGCAAGTCATCATCATGACCGGGAGAGGCTCCAACATGGCTGCACACACACATGTGAGCGCACAGCCTCCGCAATGAAAAGAGTCCCGATCAATGAATGTGATGAGGATTTATTTGCAGGGCTTTTTGGGAGGTTTGCACGGTGCACTCCATGGCTGCACTTGAACACGTCCTCTTAGTGCTTTGACTCTAGAGCTGTCATTTTCATAATGGCCTCTCTCAGAACCTGGACCCCGCTGCCAGGGTTGGCGCTCACATTTGTAGGCACTTCCTAAACGGTGCCCGTGTGTCCTTGAGACGCCCACATGGTGTTTGTTTACGGAGCAACACCACACCTGCACACGCTAAAGAGACCGTTGGCGAGTGCAGGAGTTCACATGGCCGACTCCACTGCCGGTTCCCACTCAGCGCTCCGTTCATGTTCCCAACGGCACACAAGCTAGCGCAGTGTTTTTCAACCACCGTGCCGCGGCACACTAGTGCAGTCTGATACAGTCTGGTGTAGGGATGTCCTGATCCGATATTTGGATCGGATCGGCTGCCGATATTTGCCAAAAATTGCGTATCGGCAAGGCATGGGAAAATGCCCATCCAGATACAGTTTAAAAAAAAACCCGGTCCGTGTTTTCCAACGCACCTATTTAAATAATACATTCCACTTTTCTGCTGCTCCGTAATTTCCGTTCCGCATTTTCCAGCACACCTTCAACACATTCACGATAGGGCAGGGCCGACATCCGGGCAACTGAGCTACATACGGGTTCTTCGAGCCATAGCAACCTGACTGGCGTTGAAAACAAACCGTCGCCATTACTCTTTAACCTGTCGACCTGCGCTGATTAAACCCGTCATTCTGCCTCCAAAATGCCAAAAAACGGTGTTGTTTTTGGTTGTGCAAACCACAACTGGAAACAGGGAAAACAAAGGTCGTATTTTGTTCTGCCAAAGCGTGCTAAAAGCCCACAGAGACGAGACAAATGGCTCGCAGCTTTACACCGGGAAAACGAGGACGGTTCTCACTGGAGTCCCCCAAAATCCCGGGTCGTGTGTTCGGATCACTTCGTTTCTGGTAAATATAAGGAACAAAAATCCACCTTCTTAACCACAACTTGGCTATACCATCTGCTGGAAGGCGGTAAGGGCAGTCGTTTAATCCAACTACAGAACATTTTAACTCGTATCTTAACCTAGCCTCACTGGAAAGACTATTTACATAATCATGCGCCATTTAGAACAGTTTAAAATGCCGTGAAACCTCGTTAAATGCCTTTTCTGTCAATGCTGTGTTCGCTGTGAGCTGGTTTGTTTTCAACGAATTCAATATGGCGACCGGTTGCTAGGGGATTGGCAGGCGGAAGTGACGTAGGTCCGCCCTCGCCTATTCTCACGCAGTTGCTTTTAGCTGCTGGCATTACACGACAGGCTCTTCTCACTCTTTCCTGTGTCTCCCTCTCACAGACAGCGAGCGCACCTTCTTACACACGTCACATACTGTCATGTCATACGTCACATACGTCCTCTCCCAGCAGAGAGCGAGGTAGCGGCATGGCTAACGTTAGCTGTGATGCTAGCGCAGCTGCTAAGGTGCGCGCCTGCTCAAGCGTCCTCTGCGCACAGCAAATCTATGCCACGCACAAAATCAAATAAAAAAAATAAGCGCATAACAATTTTCGACACACGGACACGACAGAGACAACAGTTTTCGTCATCATTGTTCAAATATTGTGACGTCTGTCGAGACGCTTATCTCCATTCGGTGCCACACGTCCAGACTCCACACCATCAAAATAGTATATATCTGTATCATGAATCAATTTAAGTGGACCCCGTCTTAAAAAAGTTGAAAAACTTATTGGGGTGTTACCATTTAGTGGTCAATTGTACGGAATATGTACTTCACTGTGCAATCTACTAATAAAAGTCTCAATCAATCAATCAATCAAAACACATAGAATCATCATACTGCTGTGATTATATGCATCAAGCGTTCATTCAAGGCTAAGGCAAAATATCGAGATATATATCGTGTATCGCAATATGGCCTTAAAATATCGCAATATTAAAAAAAGGCCATATCGCCCAGCCCTAGTTCAATGATGCCATTTCTGTTTGTCATGTATCATTTTGTCTATTTTGTGTTTATCCTTGAATAAACAGGTCAGTTTCTTGTTACCAACCATTGTGTATTATTCAAACTCCCCTAATTCAGCTGGCTAGTTGTTATCAAGAGTACTAAAACCCTTTTCAACATGATTCTGACAACTAAGTAGGCTAAATAACTTTAAACTTTAATACATGCTCGGATAGGCCAGTATCGGTCAGTATCGGTATCAGTCAGTATCGGTATCGGATCGGAAATGCAAAAACAATATCGGTATCGGATCGGAAGTGCAAAAACCTGGATCGGGACATCCCTAGTCTGGTGTGCCGTGGGAGATGATCTCATTTCACCTATTTAGGTTAAAAATATTTTTTGCCAACCAGTAATTATAGTCTGTAAATGATGTGTTGTTGTTGAGTGTCGGTGCTGTCGAGAGCTCGGCAGAGTAACCGTGTAATACTCTTCCATATCAGTAGGTGGCAGCAGGTAGCTAATTGCTTTGTATATGTCGGAAACAGCGGGAGGCAGGGTGCAGGTAAAAAGGTGTCTAATGTCAAGACTAGGACTGTGGCTTGGTTTGTTCTCCCGTGGTGCAAATGAACTGGACTGGTCAAGGCTTGAAGGTGGGTACATGATTTATTTAAACTATCAAAAAAGGAATAAACGAAAAGCGCGCACAGGGGCGGAGGTACAAAACTAGACTATAAACACAAAACTTGCACATTGGCAGAAACTATGAACAATTAAACAAAACACTAACTGTGGCTTAATAAACAAAAACTTACTTGGCATGGAACCGGCATGAAAAAAAGAGTAGCAAGGGTCATCAGGGTGTGGAGAGTGTGCAGGAGCATAAATGCGGGGATGTCGTCAGGACGAACAACAGAAAATGAATGAACTTAAATACTATGGACATGATTAGTGAAAGCAGGTGCGTGGCTCAAAACGTGAAACAGGTGCGTGACGTGACAGGTGAAAACTAATGGTTGCTATGGTGACAAACAAGAGTGCACAATGAGTCCAAACGTGGAACAGGTGAAACTAATGGGGTAATCATGCAAACAAGACAAGGGAGTGAAAAGCCAGAAACTAAACAAAACATGACTTAAAACAAAACATGATTACACAGACATGACATCTAATGCTTAAACCAAAAATAAACAAAAGGTGAGTGCCCCTAAGAAAAGGCATTGAAGCTTAGAGAAGGCTATGCAGAACGAAACTAAAAGTTAACTGGCTACAAAGTAAACAAAAACAGAATGCTGGACGACAGCAAAGACTTAGTGTTAAATGAGCTATGTTTCACTCAATAAATACATTGCTGAACAATTTCTCTACTATACATTTGAACAACTAAAAGTTAACCGGCTACAAAGTAAACAAAAACAGAATGCTGGACGACAGCAAAGACTTACTGTTAAATGAGCTATGTTTCACTTAATAAATGCATTGCTGAACAATTTCTCTACTATACATTTGAACAAAACATGCATCAAAGTTGTAATTATAAACATGAAAAAAATGTTTCAAATAAATAAAAGTGCGAAAAAAAAAGTTTCAGGTCAAATTCTGCTTCTGGCCCCATTTTAGCTAGATTGTAAGTAGGAATGTAACAATTTCATATCACAGTTATTGTGACCAAAATGATCACGCTATTGTTGAATGTACTCAAAGTATTTTTATAAAATCTCCTTATATACACACAGAAATCTTTTGACTTTTGAGTATTTTATAAATAGACACTGTTATAAAAGCCACTATTTTGCATGTTTTGTGTTTCTTATGCTTGACTGATAGTATTTTAGTCTTGTTTTAATGGCTAAACTTTTGTTTTAAATATTGTTTTGTACCGTAGCACTTTAAGATGTACTTAATTAAACATGCATAGTAAACCAAATCTGTTATTATTTATTATTTCTGCCGGGCGTTGTGGCGCCCTACTCTGTCCAGCGGTCCTTGAACGCACCGTAAGAACGCCTGGGTCTCGTATTCCTTCGAGTATAGAACAATGACTGTTGAAGAGATGTTCAATGTGCACAAGTCAATATCTTAGTTTCTCAGAGACTGATGTGTTTTTATCACTTTAGATAGGGGTGTGTTGTTTCTTAATGGGGACAGACGTTGATGTCTTTTGTTTTCATGTTAGCGAGCGAGCTGGCGGCAGTCAGTCTGTGAGCTTTTAGTTAATGAACCTTTTAACTATCATTTTTAATCCACTTTTTATCAAAAATGATTCCCTGTTTTAATTGAATTGCTTTACTTCACCTACGCTTTGTGATTTTGTCTGTGAAAAGAGCTTTATAAATAAAATGTACTTGCTTACTTAATCTAGGTGCAGTTTTTGATCACGGTTTTTACATAATTAAAATGTTAAATGTTGACCGTCAGGAGTTATACCGCAGTTATCATTAATACTGTTACATCCATAGTTGTAAGCATTTATTTTCCCAATGTGGGATAAATAAGTTTATCCTATTATATTCTATTCCAGTATATCCTGCTCTCTTACAGCTTTCAGCACATAATGAGGTCAACTAGAACTGTACTGGAGACAAGTAAAACTGACGTAGGAAATGTGAACAGTCTCCTTTTAATCTGACAGAACATGAAGTTACTGGCTCGATGTGTTGGAGTACAACATGCACAGGTATGATGTTTCCTGGGTAGTGTGTTTACGTGTGTGTGGATTGTAAAGATGAAGCACACGTCTAATATTTCAATATACACCAAGTCAGCTGTGGTACTCCGTGTATGAGGTGTGTTACCAAGCAAGAGTTGTGATGCCATCTACTAAGGACAAGCTAGACCAGACCTGGGCAAAATAGGGCAGGTTTAAGCACGGAACTATCTATTAAACAGAACAAGAAGCAAAGGAATCAGGCAGAGACAGAGTTCAATTTTGCTGATGAGGAGACTGCATGGAGCTGCACACTCAGTTACAGTCTCACCCTACGCTCTGAGGAACAGCCCACGCTCTCCTCTATTCAGTTTAGGAGTTCCCTAGTTACATCGCTGAGGCTGCCTCTAAAGGGAGGAGTCATACATATCATGCGAGCAGCTCAGTACGCACAATACGTGATTATTCAGAACGGAATGTGCTGGTCCGATACCCCATACTCTCTGAGCACTCCCCACAGGACTTCCCGAGGGACACGGTCGAATGCCTTCTCCAAGTCCACAAAGCACATGTAGACTGGTTGGGCAAACTCCCATGCACCCTCAAGGACCCTGCCGAGAGTATAGAGCTGGTCCACAGTTCCACGACCAGGACGAAAACCACACTGTTCCTCCTGAATCCGAGGTTCGACTATCCGGCGTAGCCTCCTCTCCAGTACACCTGAATAGACCTTACCGGGAAGGCTGAGGAGTGTGATCCCACGATAGTTAGAACACACCCTCCGGTTCTCCTTCTTAAAGAGAGGAACCACCACCCCGGTCTGCCAATCCAGAGGTACCGCCCCCGATGTCCACGCAATGCTGCAGAGTCTTGTCAACCAAGACAGCCCCACAGCATCCAGAGCCTTAAGGAACTCCGGGCGGATCTCATCCTCCCCCGGGGCCTTGCCACCGAGGAGCTTTTTAACTACCTCAGCAACCTCAGCCCCAGAAATAGAAGAGCCCACCACAGATTCCCCAGGCACTGCCTCCTTATAGGAAGACGTGTTGGTGGGATTGAGGAGGTCTTCGAAGTATTCCCTCCACCGATCCACAACATCCGCAGTCGAGGTCAGCAGAACACCATCCTCACCATACACGGTGTTGATAGTGCACTGCTTCCCCTTCCTGAGGCGGCGGATGGTGGTCCAGAATCGCTTCGAAGCCATCCGGTCTGATTTTGGCGGTCCGCTCCCTGTATGATCAGTGTCAGAGCTTGGTCCGCATTGCCGGCAGTAAGTCGGACACGTTTCCAGTGAGGGTTGGACTCCGCCAAGGCTGCCCTTTGTCACCGATTCTGTTCATAACTTTTATGGACAGAATTTCTAGGCGCAGTCAAGGCGTTGAGGGGATCCGGTTTGGTGGCTGCAGGATTAGGTCTCTGCTTTTTGCAGATGATGTGGTCCTGATGGCTTCATCTGGCCAGGATCTTCAGCTCTCACTGGATCGGTTCGCAGCCGAGTGTGAAGCGACTGGGATGGGAATCAGCACCTTCAAGTCCGAGTCCATGGTTCTCGCCCGGAAAAGGGTGGAATGCCATCTCCGAGTTGGGGAGGAGATCTTGCCCCAAGTGGAGGAGTTCAAGTACCTCGGAGTCTTGTTCACGAGTGAGGGAAGAGTGGATCGTGAGATCGACAGGCGGATCGGTGCGGCATCTTCAGTAATGCGGACGCTGTATCGATCCGTTGTGGTGAAGAAGGAGCTGAGCCGGAAGGCAAAGCTCTCAATTTACCGGTCGATCTACGTTCCCATCCTCACCTATGGTCATGAGCTTTGGGTTATGACCGAAAGGACAAGATCACGGGTACAAGCGGCCGAAATGAGTTTCCTCCGCCGGGTGGCGGGGCTCTCCCTTAGAGATAGGGTGAGAAGCTCTATCATCCGAGGGGAGCTCAAAGTAAAGCCGCTGCTCCTCCACATGGAGAGGAGCCAGATGAGGTGGTTCGGGCATCTGGTCAGGATGCCACCCGATCGCCTCCCTCGGGAGGTGTTTAGGGCACGTCCGACCGGTAGGAGGCCACGGGGAAGACCCAGGACACGTTGGGAAGACTATGTCTCCCGGCTGGCCTGGGAACGCCTCGGGATCCCCCGGGAGGAGCTGGACGAAGTGGCTGGGGAGAGGGAAGTCTGGGCTTCCCTGCTTAGGCTGCTGCCCCCGCGACCCGACCTCGGATAAGCGGAAGAAGATGGATGGAATGTGCTGGGGGCCTTGTTGTCGCGCCCTGTCTCTGCTTTGTCTGCGTGCTATAGCCTTATCTTCGTTGAAGTCCTTGTTCTTCCTTGGCTGTTAGCGGGCTAAAAGACAGAAAACATCTGCTGCGAGGCCACCCCTCATATGCCGTGGAAGATAACAAGTTGTCTGCCCTTGCACGAAGCAGAAAAGAGCACAATAGATAATAACTAGTGATGGGTTGATGAGGCGTCATGAAGCGTTTCGACACATTGCAAAACTGTATTGATACTGTGTCGATACTGTGTCACTAAATACTGACATCTGCTGGACATTAAAAATCCCTACAGGCAACCTATGGACCGACTCAACTGACACTGATTTGATGCCCTAGTACAGGGGTCACCAACCTTTTTGAAACCAAAAACTACTTCTTGGGTACTGATTAATGCGAAGGGCTACCAGTTTGATACACACTTCAATAAATAAATATATTGTCATTTGTAAGTTACACATAAGTGTGATTTAAACAAGAATAGCTAAATAAATACATTTATATATATAAAAAAATGGGTATTTCTGTCTGTCATTCCGTCGTACATTTTTTTTTCCTTTTACGGAAGGTTTTTTGTAGAGAATAAATGATGAAAAAAACACTTAATTGAACGGTTTAAAAGAGGAGAAAATACGAAAAAATTTAAAATCAAATTTTGAAACATAGTTTATCTTCAATTTCGACTCTTTATAATTCAAAATTCAACCCACTAAAAGAAGAGAAAAACTAGCTTATTTGAATCTTTTTGAAAAAATTAAAAAAAGAATTTATGGAACATCATTAGTCATTTTTCCTGATTAAATTTTAGAATTTTGATGACATGTTTTAAATTGGTTAAAATCCAATCTGCACTTTGTTAGAATATTTAACAAATTGGACCAAGTTATATTTCTAACAAAGACAAATCAGTATTTCTTCTAGATTTTCCAGAACAAAAATTTTAAAAGAAATTAAAAATACTTTGAAATAAGATTTAAATTTGATTCTACAGATTTTCTAGATTTGCCAGAATATTTTTTTTGAATTTTAATCATAGTAAGTTTGAAGAAATATTTCACAAATATTCTTCGTCGAAAAAACAGAAGCTAAAATATTTATTATTCTTTACAATAAAAAATAAATAAATTTACTTGAACATTGATTTCAATTGTCAGGAAAGAAGAGGAAGAAATTTAAAAGGTAAAAAGGTATATTTGTTTAAAAATCCTAAAATCATTTTTAAGGTTGTATTTTTTCTCTAAAATTGTATTTCTAGAAGTAATAAGAAGCAAAGTAAAAAAATAAATGAATTTATTTAAACAAGTGAAGACCCATCCATCCATCCATTTTCTACCGCTTATTCCAAGTGAAGACCAAGTCTTTAAAATATTTTCTTGGATTTTCAAATTCTATTTGAGTTTTGTCTCTTTTAGAATTAAAAATGTGGAGCAAAGCGAGACCAGCTTGCTAGTAAATAAATACAATTTAAAAAAATAGAGGCAGCTCACTGGTAAGTGCTGCTCTTTGAGCTATTTTTAGAACAGGCCAGCGGGCGACTGATCTGGTCCTTACGGGCTACCTGGTGACCGCGGGCACCGCGTTGGTGACCCCTGCCCTAGTATATACAATAATATAAACCAAGTCATTTAGGATTATTTCATATCTTCATTTAAATAAAAATATATTTTTATCTTTTTTAGATACAGTCAATAAATAATGTGAACATGTATCATAACATGGAAATCTAAGAGAACGTGTTGTGGATGATTGTGGACTGGGAATTTTTTTTATTTTATTTTTTTACACATTTTTATAAAAAAAAAAAAAAAAAAAAGTTTTTCCGACGTATTACATTTTAGACGATTTCTCTTCTTAGTTATTATTTCTCCGGCTCTAGAAAAGACACGCTCACAGGGCACAGAGGAGGCGACACAGTTGGCGTATCGGTCACGTGACCAAAACAGCTCATGATCGGTCACGTGACTTTCTAAAACCGACACAGGGTTTTGCTCTATGAGCTCGACGCATGCGCCGATGCATCGGTGTTGCCGGACCCATCACTAAAATGCATTAAGAAAGAAAATTGTGTTTAGTCATTGGAATGATTGTAAGTGTTCAGATGGAGTCGAGTGCAAGAAGACCGTTAACGCATCTTCTCATGCATGAATACCATGAAGGATCATTTATGTTTTTAATCGTCGCCATATAAGAAGAAATGTATTGTATCTCCATTGCTTTTCGCAAATAAGTGTCCTTGTCTGCGGGAACCCTTTTTTTTTTTTTTTTAATCTGGAGGTCAAATTCATTCCCATTCCTTTCTAAATTTACCTCTTCAGATCCATTAATATTTAATTGGCAGCATGAGAGGCTTATGTTGGCTGTGCTGAGGCAGCAAACAGTAGAGTACACACACACACACACACACACACACACACACACGGGTATTGTGGTAGACGTTTCAATGCACTAAAGACGTGTTTGTGTGTGTGTTTGTGGTGATGAATTATAAATGTCTAATTGAAGAACATTACCTTATCAGTGGGAGTATCTTAAAATGTACTGTTTGGCAACATCCCATAATAAGCTTGATAGGCTGATTAGTGTGGATCAGGGTCCCCAACAACCAGTCTGTGGGCATTTTTGTTGAATGAAATGTAAATGGAGTGTACGATATACTGTATCCCAGCCTGTTGAGGATTGGCATACACACCTATTGCATACCTGCCAACTACTCTGGTTTTCCCATAATTAGTACGGTTTTCATCAACCTATTCCGGGTTACGGTTGCAGTGATAAAAAATACGGTTTTTCATTAATTAAAAAAAATAAATTTTTTTTAAGTTTTAGTCACGAAATCGCGTAACAACAATGACGATCGACACTGCTTCCCGTAACTTCCTATCGAGCCATTCCGAATGCCATGCGCGAGGCTATTTATAGCACCGCTGCCAAGCACGAGGCACTAGTTGCCATTGTTTCCAAACGAGCGAACGATCATGGAATCAGCCGGAGAAAAATCGCAAACGAAGTCTTAAACCGAAAAGAAAACTGCAGTCATTCCATGAAGAATATTCAAAAGCCTATCCGGGAATAATTATCCGTTCCAAAAAGGGTGAAAACTACGCGAATTGCACCTTGTGCAGACAAGATTTTTCGATCGGACACGGAGGAATTAGCGATGTAAAAGACCACGTTGGGACAAAAAAACACAAGTCTAATGCCGTTGCTAGCGATACAAGTGGAAAACTTTCAACGTTTTTCGTCGCCCAAACAGATTCTTTGGATGTGATAAATGCCGAAGTTTTATTTACGGAGGCAATAATTGAGCAAACAAAAAGGTAATGACACCAATGTTATCTATTGGAATTGTTTAGTACTGTTATACTGTTAAAAGTGTTTATACTATTTATGCTTTCAAGTCCAAGTTGAAGAAATCTTGTTAAATGTTGACAGCATAACTACCAAAATACAGAAGTATGTCCTTAATATTTTTGCAGTGCTATTTCTGTTGAAAAGTTCAAATGATTACATTAGAGATGTGATGTGCCACTTTTCAAGTGTCTGATGGCTTCAATTCATTTTTCATATTTTGAATTCTTTTGAAAGGCTTACAAAAAAACTACATTTGAATTGTAATTCCATGCTATTGACAGGACTATTAATTTTAATGAAGTTAGCTTACCATGTTTACAATATGATAATTGTGATAGAAATGTGAATTTTAGGCACAGAATATTTTTTACAATTGAACAAGGCAGTAGATTATACAAGCTTGGACAGAAAGTTAATAATGACACCAATTTTTTTTTTAATGGAATTGTTTAGTACTGTTTTACCATTTGTTTACTGTAAAAAGTGTTTATACTTTCAATGAACAAATTGAAGTCTTGTGAAAGGTTGACAGGATAACTGGCATTAACTGTCAAAATAATTTCAAACTATTGAAGTTAGCTTACAGAATAAACATGTCAATCAACCCATATGATTTTTGCTGTAATATTTTTGTTTTGAAAAGTCACTGTGACTGATAGAAAAGTGATGGTTTTAGCAACATTTAACCTGTCTGAATGCTAATAATCATTTTGCGTCGGGGGGACGAAGCCTGAACCCCCCACCAGGACTTTGTCCTGGACCTACCGGGGCCTGCGGCCCTTGGACCCTGGCTACTAGGTTTTTCTGATTTCAAAAGTTGGCAGGTATGCTGTCCTGATGATGCCAGCTGTTTAGTTTCTCTTCACCAGTTCAAAGGGAATTGTTGTGATCCACCATTGAAGGTCAACCAGTGCATTAATTAAGTCAGCGCTGGTCCCCGAAGACTCCATGTTTAATGACATGCAAATGAACGACGTCGCCCTCAGATGTGCGATGACTGCTAATATATGAGTCAGCTGGCATTTTACTTTGGACTTGCATGGCAAAGCTGTGGTGTTGTGCAAGTGTGCATTTTGTGCACGAGTGCAAGTGTCGTACTTCCCTGCACAAAAGGCAAGAAACGCAGGAAGTGTGTTGTTACCTAACTGATTTTAACTTTGTAAGACAGAGAGAATGGAAGTTACGCAACGGTTCAAATCCCTCTTGGCAAGTTTTAATCCTGATTAGGGCTGCAGCTAACGATTATTTTTCTATCGATTAATCTATAGATAATTTTTTCGATTAATCGGTTAATCTATAGATTATTTTTTCGATTAATCTATAGATTATTTTTCCTTTTACCGATTTTTTTTTTTATTTAAAATGAAGAGGAAAAAATACATGTAGGCCAGTTTTTTCAAAAGGCATGGCTTTTATTTACAAAAAAAAAAGTATGGCCACTCAGTCAACATTGACAACAACATGACAAAATATTCTGTAACAATGTAAACATTTAAAACTTTTAACATTTAACAAAATTAAAAGTAGCTTATTTGCTTTTTAATGTGCAAATATAAAAGTAAACATCCAGTGCAAATCTTAATATTCTGGAATAGTATAAGCATTTCAAAAGTAAAAGTATTGCTTATTTTGCTTTAAAATGTGCAAAAATAAAGATAAACATCCAATACAAAAAAGTGCGAAACGGAAATATTCTGTAACAAGTGTAAACATTTCAACAAAAGTAAAAGTATTGCTTATTTGCTAAAATGTGCAAAAATAAAGCTAAACATCCAATACAAAAAAGTGTACAGTGTAAACATTTCAACAAAAGTAAAAGTATTGCTTATTTTGCTTAATAACACAACAATGATAGTATGATTAAAGTGAAAGTTAATTGTTGGTTTGTACATAGTATATGTAACTGTTAATGTTGTAAAAGGTATTTGCACAACTAATTAACGTTAGCGTTTGTGACACGTCTTGTGCCGTGGGGTTCTTTCAGGACCGACAGACTGAACGCCAGACGGCTTTGCCAGGTTTACAATCTTTTAATTTTACACAAAGTCTTTTCTCTTCCAACTGCGCGGATCGCGCACCTGGGCACGATTGCGGCGTCGCTCCCGGCGCGCCCCGCCTCGCCGCTCGCTCGCCGCCGCCGCCTCTCCACAGTGTTAAAGAGGAGCGCGTCTTTGTAAACACTGAACAGGCACGCCAAACGCGCCTCTCAGAGCGAAACGGTGCTTTAGTTTATGAATTTACAACGCAGATACAAATGACACATTCATGTTTTTGTGTAATAATGACAACGTATACGCACGCGGACGATTGACTTGTTGATGGTGATGGCAAGAACGCTGTCGGGGGTTTTCTTTTCAAATGTTCGTTCATAGCCGTTGTGCTGCTATGATAGGCCATTTCCGCTCGACACAGTGTGCATACAACAACATTATTAGGCCGTTTATTGAAATACTCCCACACTTTTGACGACTTTTGGCGTGCTTTTTTCCCCTCGCTCGCTTCGTCTGCTTTGCGCTCCGCCATGACAGTAAAGTAGAGTGACGTAAATATGCGACGCGCCGACGCACAAAAACGGCTTCGACGTATTTACGTAACCGATGACGTCGACTACGTCGACGCGTCGTTTCAGCCTTAATCCTGATACAAGTGACACCTGTTAAAAAAAAAACCCCAGAACCAATCAGCATCCTGGGTAGAGGCCAAAGTGAAAGTGCTAGCTTGTCAGTAATGATGGACGTCATGACAGATTATGAAATTATTTTTTCGATAATTTAGATTTGATACGGTAACAATACTACATAGATAATGATCATAAATAATAAACAAACAGGTATTAACAGTAAAATGAACAATTAGAAAATATATACATTTTTACAGTTTGTCCCTCATAATGTGTACAAAATAATACCGTATTTTCCGCACCATAAGGCGCCCTGGGTTATAAGCCGCGCCTTCAATGAACGGCATATTTCAAAACTGTGTCCACCTATAAGCCGCCCCGTGTTATAAGCCGCATCTAACTGCGCTAAAGGAATGTCAAAAAAACAGTCAGATAGGTCAGTCAAACTTTAATAATATATTAAAAACCAGCGTGATGTGGGCGCGCATGGAGTCGTATATCAACATGGACGGAGCTGCGTGAAAAAAGCCACCCGGCCTCTTCGCGTAAACTTACCTTAACCACTCGCTCATCTTTTTCTTTTTCTTCTTCATCCATCCATCCCTTCGAGTTAGCTTTTATGATGACGCCCGCTGGAAAGGTCTCTTTTGGCAAGGTCTTCCTTTTGAATATCACCATGGGTGGAAGTTTCTGGCCATTAGCATGGCAAGCTAGAACCACAGTGAAGGATGACTTCTCATTCCCTGTGGTGCGAATATTCACCGTACGTGCTCCCGTTGTATCCACAGTGCGGTTCACAGGAATATCAAAAGTCAGTGGAACCTCGTCCATGTTGATAATGTTCTCTGGCCGGATCTTTTTTTCAGCTATCTTGTTTTTACAATATGCACGGAAAGTAGCCAGCTTTTCTTGAAAGTCTTTAGGCAGTTGCTGTGAAATAGTAGTCCGTGTGCGGATGGAGAGATTGCGTCTTTTCATGAACCGGAAACCTGTCGCTTAGTAGGAGCCATTTTGTGGTCTTTACAGATGTAAACACACAAAGGAAATGAAACGTAATATCCGCGCGCTTCTTCTTCTTCTACGGGGGCGGGTGGTTGCTTACAGTAGAAGAAGAAGCGCTTCCTCTTCTATGGGGGCGGGTGCTTACCTTGGCGGTTGCTTGCGTAGAAGAAGAAGCGCTTCCTGTTCTACCGGGAAAAAAGATGGCGGCTGTTTACCGTAGTTGCGAGACCTAAACTTTATGAAAATGAATCTTAATATTAATCCATATATAAAGCGCACCGGGTTATAAGCCGCACTGTCAGCTTTTGAGTAAATTTGTGGTTTTTAGGTGCGGCTAATAGTGCGGAAAATACGGTACAAAATAATAGGTGTATAAATGACACAATATCAATCAATCAATGTTTATTTATATAGCCCTAAATCACAAGTGTCTCAAAGGGCTGCACAAGCCACAACGACATCCTCGGTACAAAGCCCACATAAGGGCAAGGAAAAACTCACCCCAGTGGGACGTCGATGTGAATATAGCGGTGCTATACTATCAATGGTTTTGCGCGGGGCATTGTCAAAGTTGTGTGTTAGGTTATTAATAGAGCCGACATAATTTGGGAATGGTGCCATTACCGAAGGCAGTAGGTCAGCAAGAGTCATTGTTGTGGCAGCATTAATGTTGCGGCTGCTATAGCAGTTATTATTATTATTATTAGTATGTTGACAATGAGTCCGAACTTCGAATTTTATAAGGTAATGATCGGACATTACTTTAGTATACAGGAGTACCATAACTTTGGAGGTGGTGACACCCCTGACCAGCACTAGATCTATCGTATTACCGTTGCGATGCGTAGGTTCATTTATTATTTGTGTAAGACCACAGCTATCAATTATAGTCTGGAGCGCCACGCACTGAGGGTCCGATGGGGTATTCATATGGATATTAAAGTCCCCCATTATGATTATATTGTCTGCGTGCGTCACTAGATCAGCAACGAACTCTGAGAATTCATTGATAAAGTCCGAGTAGGGCCCTGGGGGGCGGTAGATAACAGCCATATCGAGAGGCAGCGGTGCGACAGACCTCATAGTAAGCACCTCAAACGATTTGTATTTATTATTTAGGTTAGGGGTAAGGTTAAAGTTTTCATTGTATATTAGTGCGACCCCCCCACCCCTTTTAAGGGGACGGGCAATATGCGCATTCGTGTAGTTAGGAGGAGATGCCTCATTTAGCGCAAAAAAATCGTCTGGTTTGAGCCAGGTTTCGCTAAGACCAATGACGTTAAGATTGTTGTCTCTAATGACCTCATTAACTAATAACGTTTTGGGAGACAATGATCTTATGTTTAAAAAGCCCATATTATAAATATTGGGCTGTTTTGACGAGTTTTTGTTTAAATTATCCGTAGTAGCAATATTAATAATGTTGCGTTTATTATACGTAGTGCACTTTAAATAGTTTCGACCATATCTAGGAATTGATACGACGGGAATTTTCAGATTGTTTGCTTGATGCTGCGATCGACTGAACGCATCATGATTTGCCACCTCAGTAGAATGCATATCTACCCCTGACACATTCACAACAGAAAACACATTATGTGAGTTGTGTGTTATTCTAAGAAAATTGCTATGCGTACAGGAATTATCCAGCCTGGTGCTGGCTAGTTCTAACTTAACTGACTCCTCACCCGGACTAGCAGGCTCTGTAATTGCCTGTGACCGGGCTTGCTCTAGTGTAGTTAGTCAAATGTGACTTAAACAGTAGTCTATGTTTTTAGGCAGGATGATGGCGCAAATAAATAAATAAATAATAAACAAACAGGTATTAACAGTAAATGAACAAGTAGAAAATATATACATTTTTACAGTTTGTCCCTCATAATGTGTACAAAATAATAGGTGTATAAATGACACAATGTGTTACTGCATACGTCAGCAGACTAATTAGTTAGTCTTTGTTTGTTTACTTACTACTAAAAGACAAGTTGTCTAGTATGTTTACTATTTTATTTAAGGACTAAATTACAATAATAAACATTTCTTTAATGTACCCTTAGATTTTTTGTTCAAATAAAGTCAATGTAATTGTTTTTGGTCCCCTTTATTTAGAAAAGTTTGGAAATACATTTTGGTACCGGTACTTTGCACGGTCTAAAAACACAGACACATCAGTTTTGGTCCTAGTAGCATGTATATGGCATATCCAACATAAATTATCATCGGGCTAGCACATTTGAAAATTGAACCTTTTACTTTTGAGCGCTTTCTCTCAGGCATGCTTGCTTTGTCGCCATGGAAAATGGTAGCATTACCGAGCAAGCTAAGTCCGCTACGAGTGCTTGTTTTCCCGCCAAGTGTTTTTTATAAGCATAGCAGTGTGATGTTGAAGGTTTATTGCGAGTAGATATTTACCACTGCAGGGTTTGACTTCCCGTGGGGGAGGCTGCCGACACAATGATGAAGAGGGCATTGTTTGTGTCACTCGCTCTAGTGAAAGATGCTTTTCTCTCTCATGGCTGCTTCTCACTCTCAGCGTGACGTTCAAGTCTGTGAACAAAGGCGTGATTGAGAAGGCCGGCAAGCATCAATGCGCATAAATAGTGGTCAAGTTTGTGCAATGGTAGCGATTGTCTTGTCATTTAGGGAGATTTTTATCCCCACAAATACGAAGCCAGCTCAGACTGGAGCTGGAGAAGCATTAGGAGGATGATGTGTTTGCATGTTAACAAGGTTTGTATCCATCCCTCTGCACTACCCAGTACTCGATGGTGACGTCACAACTGTAAATTACATCTTTCATTCCGTTCGCTAAACCTCGTTCTTGTTTAGAAGCCCATCTATCCATCCATCTTCTTCCGCTTATCCGAGGTCGGGTCGCGGGGGCAGCAGCTTAAGCAGGGAAGCCCAGACTTCCCTCTCCCCAGCCACTTCGTCCAGCTCTTCCTGTGGGACCCCGAGGCGTTCCCAGGCCAGCCGGGAGACATAGTCTTCCCAACGTGTCCTGGGTCTTCCCCGCGGCCTCCTACCGGTGGGACGTGCCCTAAACACCTCCCTAGGGAGGCGTTCGGGTGGCATCCTGACCAGATGCCCGAACCACCTCATCTGGCTCCTCTCCATGTGGAGGAGCAGCGGCTTTACTTTGAGCTCCTCCCGGATGACAGAGCTTCTGACCCTATCTCTAAGGGAGAGCCCCGCCACCCGGCGGAGGAAACTCATTTCGGCCGCTTGTACCCGTGATCTTGTCCTTTCGGTCATAACCCAAAGCTCATGACCGTAGGTGAGGATGGGAACGTAGATCGACCGGTAAATTGAGAGCTTTGCCTTCCGGCTCAGCTCCTTCTTCACCACAACGGATCGATACAGCGTCCGCATTACTGAAGACGCCGCACCGATCCCCCTGTCGATCTTACCATCCACTCTTCCCTCACTCGTGAACAAGACTCCGAGGTACTTGAACTCCTCCACTTGGGGCAAGATCTCCTCCCCAACCCGGAGATGGCACTCCACCCTTTTCCGGGCGAGAACCATGGACTCGGACTTGGAGGTGCTGATTCTCATCCCAGTCGCTTCACACTCAGCTGCGAACCGATCCAGTGAGAGCTGAAGATCCTGGCTAGATGAAGCCATCAGGACCACATCATCTGCAAAAAGCAGAGACCTAATCCTGCAGTCACCAAACCAGATCCCCTCAACGCCTTGACTGCGCCTAGAAATTCTGTCCATAAAAGTTCAGAACAGAATGGGTGACAAAGGGCAGCCTTGGCGGAGTCCAACCCTCACCGGAAACGTGTCCGACTTACTGCCGGCAATGCGAACCAAGCTCTGACACTGATCATACAGGGAGTGGACCGCCACAATCAGACAGTCCGATACCCCATACTCTCTGAGCACTCCCCACAGGACTTCCCGAGGGACACGGTCGAATGCCTTCTCCAAGTCCACAAAGCACATGTAGACTGGTTGGGCAAACTCCCATGCACCCTCAAGGACCCTGCCGAGAGTATAGAGCTGGTCCACAGTTCCACGTCCAGGACGAAAACCACACTGTTCCTCCTGAATCCGAGGTTCGACTATCCGTCAAGTCAGCGTTGACATTTTAGGGCGAAGAATCTGCAATGCTTCGCCTTGATGGCGATGAACGCTTTTTAATGACGATGTTCCCAATAGATGGCCTCATGATCCCTCGTAATGGTTATTCCCAGAGAAATGATGATGAAATCCCTCCTGAAGACGTAATAACGCTCCACTCGCTCACAAAGGGACTGTTGGATCTCAGTAAATGAAAATATGAGAGCCCGGTGCAGACCTGCTGTGCACCAAGATGACTTTTGTGATGTATGATCCAGTTATTCCCATTTCCTTTGCTGACTGCGGCTCGTGTGACGACCTTATTATTATTAGCCAAAAGGTCAGGAACAAAAATGAAATGTCCCGAGTGAGGTGCTGAGGTGACTGTCCGCTTTTTCCTGCTCACTTTTTAAGCTGTCAAAAGTTGCCGCCTGGGCTTCAGACTGTAATAATGAATGTGTCTGTCTGGGTGTTCCGGAACAATTCATCCCAGCAAATGAAGCCTGCAGATAGGACTTACATTCTTCACCCAGTCTAAATGTGGTCCTACAACCAGCCTCCAAGGGCACGTGATTAAAGCAAAGCATTGTGGGTGCCAGGTAGGGATGATGTTTGTTAAGAAATTATCGATTTCGATGCCATTATCCAATCCTCTTATAGAACCGATTCCTTATCAATTCTCTTATCGAATCCAGATAGGTTGTTGTATCTGGAAAAAAACACAATACTTGGTTTAACAAATCAAAATTAAAGCTGCAAGCAGCATTGGTCGGGCCCGCGTATTTGGCATGTGCTAGTCCTAAGTGTCCCAATACTTTTGTCAAGTTTTAGTCCCAAGTGTCCCAATACTTTTGTCCAGTGTAAGTGTCCCAATACTTTTGTCCAGTGGTAGTCCTAAGTGTCCCAATACTTTAGTCTACTTTTAGTGTGAAGTGTCCCAATACTTTTGTGCAGTGGTATTCCTAAGTGTCCCAATACTTTTGTGCAGTGTAAGTGTCCCAATACTTTTGTCCAGTTTTCGTCCCAAGTGTCCCAATACTTTTGTCCAGTGTAAGTGTCCCAATACTTTTGTCCAGTGGTAGTCCTAAGTGTCCCAATACTTTAGTCTACTTTTAGTGTGAAGTGTCCCAATACTTTTGTGCAGTGGTATTCCTAAGTGTCCCAATACTTTTGTGCAGTGTAAGTGTCCCAATACTTTTGTCCAGTTTTCGTCCCAAGTGTCCCAATACTTTTGTCCAGTGTAAGTGTCCCAATACTTTTGTCCAGTGGTAGTCCTAAGTGTCCCAATACTTTAGTCTACTTTTAGTGTGAAGTGTCCCAATACTTTTGTGCAGTGGTATTCCTAAGTGTCCCAATACTTTTGTGCAGTGTAAGTGTCCCAATACTTTTGTCCAGTTTTCGTCATAAGTGTCCCAATACTTTTGTCCAGTTTTCGTCATAAGTGTCCCAATACTTTTGTGCAGTGTAAGTGTCCCAATACTTTTGTCCAGTTTTCGTCATAAGTGTCCCAATACTTTTGTCCAGTTTTCGTCATAAGTGTCCCAATACTTTTGTCCAGTGGTAGTAATAAGTGTCCCAATACTTTTGTCAAGTTGTAGTCCCAAGTGTCCCAATACTTTTGTCCAGTGGTAGTAATAAGTGTCCCAATACTTTTGTCAAGTTGTAGTCCCATGTGTCCCAATACTTTTGTCCAGTTTTCGTGCTATGTGTCCCAATTCTTTTGTCCAGTGGTAGTCATAAGTGTCCCAATACTTTTGTCTACTTTTAGTCCGAATTGTCCCAATACTTTTGTTTAGTGTACCTACCTTGTCTGCATTGTGTGGGCACGCTGGTGCTGCCTGCTTTTAAGCAGCCTTCTCGAAAAAACAGCAGCATCAGCGCAGCGGCTCTTTGAAGGGTCATAAAATCAAAACCGGAGCCGGTATCAAAACTCTTTCGCCAACTTTCAATCAGAAGGGTTCAATCTCTCCCCTGTGTTAGTTTGAAGCCGAAACGACAAACACGCTCAGAGGAGATAATGTTTGAAGAAAGGTGACCGGTTTTTACAAAAATGTTGTGTTGAAGGGGGAATAGCAACCTTCCTGTAGATTTTTGCTGGGGGTTGTCAATTTATGAAATGTAGGTCTAAGTGAGACGTACGGAGAGGTTTTTGTTTCATGTCTCTCCGACCTTCCCGGTGGGAGTTACAGGCAGTTTGGTCATTTTTTTCTTCCGAGGAGCAGTTTTTTCTCCGTTTTATTCAAAAAATTGCTCTAGAGCGCAATTTTTAAATTTGGGGTTAGGTTTTTTTATTAGATCGCAATTTTTGCCAGTCCTGATGTGTGCGTTCAGTTTGGTGAGTTTTGAAGCGTGTTAAGGGGGTCAAATTACAGCTCAAAGAGGCAAAAGTTACTGTTTTTAGTACCTTTTTGTCTTGAAGGGGGAATAGCCAACTTCCTGTTGATTTTTGCCCGAGAATATACTATTATGAAATCTAGGTCTAAGTCAGACCTACATAAAGGTTTTTGTTTCATGTCTCTCCGACCTTCCTAGTGGGAGTTACAGGCAGTCTAGTTTTTTTTTTTCCTAGGGGGCGCTAGAGCGCAATTTTGAGTTTTGGGGTTTGGTTTTTTGATAAAAGGTTTTGCCGTTTATTACTGATGTGTGTGTAAAATTTGGTGAGTTTTGAAGCATGCTAAGGGGGTGATATTACAGCGCAAAGTTGCGGAAGAATAATAATAATTAAAGCTGCAAGCAGCGATGGACGGGACCGACTTTGACGGCACATAAAATCCAAACCGGAGCAGTAATTAAAACTCTTTTGGTCAACTTTTAATCAGAAGGGTTCGATCTCTCTCCTGTGCTAGTTTGAAGCCGACACGACAAACGCGCTCAGAGGAGATGATGTTTGAAAAAAGGTGACCGGTTTTTACAAAAACTTTTGTTTTGAAGGGGGAATTGCAAACTTCCTGCTGATTTTTGCTGGGGGTTGTCAATATATGAAATTTAGGTCTAAGTGAGACCTACATAGAGGTTTTTTTTAATGTATCTAAGACATTCCTACTGGAAGTTACAGGCAGTTGTGTCTGAGTTCTCCTCCTAGGAGCAGTTGTGTCTGTGTTTTCTTCCTAGGGGGCGCTAGAGATAAATTTTGAGTTTTGGGGTTGGGGTTTTTTAATAGATCGCAATTTTTTCCAGTCCTGATGTGTGTGTCCAGTTTGGTGAGTTTTGAAGGATGTTAAGGGGGTCAAATTACAGCTCAAAGAGGCAAAAGTGACTGTTTTTACAAAACTTTTGTTTTGAAGGGGGAATTGCCAACTTCCTGTGGATTTTTGCTGAAGGATGTCAATGTATGAAATTTAGGTCTACGTCACTGGAAGTTACAAGCAGTTTTGTCTGTGTTTTTTCCTAGGGGGCGCTAAAGCGCAATTTTGAGTTTTGGGGTTTGGTTTTTTTATTAGATGGCAATTTTCGCCAGTCCTGTTGTGTGTGTCAAATATGGTGAGTTTTGAAGCACGCTAAGGGGGTCAAATTACAGCTCAAAGAGGCGGCGATATAATAATAAAGAATAAAACGCACGAAATACAATAGGGTCCTCTGTCCCAAAGGGACATTGCGGTCCCTAATAAAGAATAAAACCTTACAAATTCAATAGGTCCTTATGTCCCATTGCATAAGGACTCCCTGTGGGAGTCCTTATGCAATGGGCCATGCGGACCCTAATAAAGAGAGCAAACACTGCCCTGGTCTCTCTGGCTGTCATCATCTGAAATCGGATAACGTTAACATTATCTTCATTCACATCTTGCAAGCTAGTTTATTAGACAGACCTGCAAACTCTGGAGTGGTGTAGGCTACAAGATAGCGTTAACGTTATCAGACACATACGAAAAGGCTAACGTTAACATTACCGTTAGCCACTGACTATGCTTAGGTAACGTTAGTCTAGCTAACATTACTGCAGTCCTGGTTGACATAAGAAGTAATGTTATTTTAGCCTAAAGGCTACAAGTGAGCAGATATGGATATGAACCGCCAACAGTTAACGTTAGTTACTCACCAGCACTATCACTGGGACTGCAGGTTGAAGCAGAGGAAGAGGTTGTCGAAGACACGACACCTTTCTCTAAGGTGAACATGTTTCAACATGTTTGTTGTACTGCTCCCCTTACAGGAAAGCGAAGCCTGGCAATAATTGCAGATAACCGTTTCCTCCTCGTATTTCTTAGTAAAGTGAAGCCGTGCCTTGGAGCGTTTTTTTTCCGGTCCATTGTTGTTGCTGCTTCTGTATCTGCCGCCAAATGACTGAGCTACGTCATTTCCTGTGGGATTCGTTCCCAGGGATTCGAATAATTGTGGACTTGGAGAAGGCATTCGACCGTGTACCCCGGGAAGTCCTGTGGGGAGTGCTCAGAGAGTATGGGGTAACGGACTGTCTTATTGTGGCAGTCCGCTCCCTGTATGATCAGTGTCAGAGCTTGGTCCGCATTGCCGGCAGTAAGTCGGACACGTTTCCAGTGAGGGTTGGACTCCGCCAAGGCTGCCCTTTGTCACCGATTCTGTTCATAACCTTTATGGACAGAATTTCTAGGCGCAGTCAAGGCGTTGAGGGGATCTGGTTTGGTGGCTGCAGGATTAGGTCACTGCTATTTGCAGATGATGTGGTCCTGATGGCTTCCTCCGGCCAAGATCTTCAGCTCTCACTGGATCGGTTCGCAGCCGAGTGTGAAGCGACTGGGATGGGAATCATGTCCATGGTTCTCTCCCGGAAAAGGGTGTAGTGCCATCTCCGGGTTGGTGAGGAGATCTTGCCCCAAGTGGAGGAGTTCAAGTACCTCGGAGTCTTGTTCACGAGTGGGGGAAGAGTGGATCGTGAGATCGACAGGCGGATCGGTGCGGCGTCTTCAGTAATGCGGACACTGTATCGATCCGTTGTGGTGAAGAAGGAGCTGAGCCGGAAGGCAAAGCTCTCAATTTACCGGTCGATCTACGTTCCCATCCTCACCTATGGTCATGAGCTTTGGGTTATGACCGAAAGGACAAGATCACGGGTACAAGCGTCCGAAATGAGTTTCCTCCGCCGGGTGGCGGGGCTCTCCCTTAGAGATAGGGTGAGAAGCTCTGCCATCCGGGGGGAGCTCAAAGTAAAGCCGCTGCTCCTCCACATGGAGAGGAGCCAGATGAGGTGGTTCGGGCATCTGGTCAGGATGCCACCCGAACGCCTCCCTAGGGAGGTGTTTAGGGCACGTCCGACCGGTAGGAGGCCGCGGGGAAGACCCAGGACACGTTGGGAAGACTATGTCTCCCGGCTGGCCTGGGAACACCTCGGGGTCCCACAGGAAGAGCTGGACGAAGTGGCTGGGGAGAGGGAAGTCTGGGCTTCCCTGCTTAGGCTGCTGCCCCCGCAACCCGACCTCGGATAAGCGGAAGAAGATGGATGGATGGATGGATGGTTTACAAACTTAGGTAGTAAGTATCTGAATACAAGAAGACTCTGGGGGCAAAACCCAAATAGTAGCTTTTGTTTAGTTATAGTACACGAGCAGTATGTGGCATTTAATAGCAAACAATATGCACTTAAACATTAAGATCAAAGACAGATGTGTTCTGCACCAGATTATAACTAAATAGCTCATTTCCATCTGCACTCCCTGTCCCTATAAAATAAAATGTATTAAAATGTGTTTTTGTGTTGACAGAAGTTACTTGCTATCAAACATTTTCAGTTCTCTAGTCCATTGGGACTCAAAAATGGGATCAGGACCGAAGGTCGGAAATGTTGATTGTGACATCCTCCGTTAAATCAAAAGTCACTTTTGCATAATAACAGCAGTCGCACAATCCATCTCATTTTTACGATGCACAAAGAAAAGCCTTAAAACCAAGCGACAAATCTGCATGATCCTCACAAGCTGGAAGATTTATTCGGCCACACGTCCACTGGTGAGCCGGAATAAATGAGAATACAGTTTTTTGTTTGACCTCTTTAAGTCAAGTCAGGCATGGTAATTATAACTAGAATGTGCAACTCTGCTAGGAATTGCGTGTGAGTGGAGTTTGTGGATGTTGGAACGCTTCAATTCGGATGAGAAATGTGAGGTATGCAGTAGATCGTATATTTGCCGTTAAATGTCAGTAGGGAGAAAATTGCCAGAAATTCCAGTGTTACATGTTTTCCTATTTCTATTGCATCCCTCCAAGAAAATAGTCAACATTTGTTGATTATTTTGTCTAGATAAGTTGTTAGAGAAAGTATGTTCACTAAGATGCCCTCTGATTGGCCGTTTGTGTAGGAACGTACACATCCTTGTAGTGTGTGTGTGTGTGTGTGTGTGTGTGTGTGTGTGTGTGTGTGTGTGTGTGTGTGTGTGTGACAGTCCAATTAAGGCCATTGTTCTTTTCATCAATGGAGATGGACGCGCCATGCTCGATTGCTCCCGCCATTGTTTTTTTTATTCCTTGCATTACACACACACACACACACACACACACACACACACACACACACACACGTTCATGGACAGCCAACGCATTGTTGCCAGGCCAAGGGGGCGTGGCCCTGTGTGCGATGCAAAGTCTATATTCATTCCAATCGCACAAAGGAGTCGTTGAGCCGTGTTTTGACATTTTCCTCGCCCCGGCGGTGCGTTTGAGGGACGCGTGGTGCCAGATCTGAGGCAGAAGTGGTCCCTCGGTGCAGCCCGAACATGTGCATCCTCTCCTAATGGCTACTTGAAGATGCAGAGAGCAGATCCATTTGGAAAGACGCTCTGGGAAGCACATACAGTAGGTGTGCATTGTGAGGGGCTGATGTGTTGCCATGGCAACTGCTGCTGATACTGCAAGTGGCCGGCAGGGTGAGGAAGGTTGGAATTATTATTCTGTTCAAACTGCTCGGTTTTTTCATTCGTCTTCTGGGTTTTGACGACTTTTAAGGCTCTTAACAGGCAGGAAAAAGTCACTAAATGTTCCAGACGCGTCTGGTATGCTCAAAAAATGATATTTTGGGAGTCTTTAAGACAAACTTTTAAAATGATCTCTCTAGCCCCTCCTTCAAAATTAGTTAAAACTGCTCATTTTTTCCATTCGTCTTCTGTGTTTTGCCGACTTTTAAGGCTCTTAACAGGCAGGAAAAAGTCACTAAATGTTCCAGACGCGTCTGGTATGCTCAAAAAATGATATTTTGGGAGTCTTTAAGACAAACTTTTAAAATGATCTCTCTAGCCCCTCCTTCAAAATTAGTTAAAACTGCTCATTTTTTTAATTTGTCTTCCGTGTTTTGCCGACTTTTAAGGCTCTTAACAGGCAGGAAAAAGTCACAAAATTTTCCAGATATGCACAAAAAATGATATTTTGGGAGTCTTTAAGACAAACTTTTAAAATGATCTCTCCAACCCCTCCTTCAAAATTAGTTAAAACTGCTCATTTTTTCCATTCGTCTTCTGTGTTTTGACGACTTTTAAGGCTCTTAACAGGCAGGAAAAAGTCACCAAATTTTCCAGACACGTCCAGGATTCACAAAAAATTATATTTGGGAGTTTTTAAGAGTGAATTTTAAAAGAGTCTCTCTAGCGCCTCCTTTAAAAGTAGTAAAAAAAAAAAAAAAAAAAAAAAAAAATTAGCCCCTCCCACCAGATTGACATATCGACAGGAAACCTGCTGGAGACGTCTATCATGACGGGCTGCACGTAAAAGTCTCCACAACCCATCCATCCATCCATCCATTTTCTACCGCTTGTCCCTCCAGAACCCTTAGTTGAAAATAAACAGGAAGTCGGCCATCTTGGTTTTCCGTCGGCCATTTTTAGGCCAAAAATAGGTCGTACTCTTACTCCTCCTATAGCAGTGCTTCTCAAATAGTAAGTACACCCCCCGGGGGGCGTGGTTGGGGGCGTGGTTAAGAGGGGTGGAGTATATTTACAGCTAGAATTCACCAAGTCAAGTATTTCATATATATATATATATATATATATATATATATATATATATATATATATATATATGTATGTGTGGTAAAAAAAATCACAAGACTACTTCATCTCTACAGGCCTGTTTCATGAGGGGTTCCCTCAATCATCAGGAGATTTTAATGGGAGCATTCACATACCATGGTTTATATAGGGCACAGAGTGGGTGGGTACAGGCTGGCGTAGGGGCGTGGTGATTGGCTCATGTGTTACCTAGGAGGTGTTTCCGTCTGTGGCGGCATGCTGATACAATTTCGCTGCGCTTGTTGAGGGATGACAGGTCTGGACGGTAAATAATAAACAGTTTCTCTTTCAAGCATAGGTTGCATCTTTTATTACCACTATTGTAAGGTGTGCTGGATGCAAGAATTTGCCATGTTATTGAATATTCAACATTATTGTCTTTGAGGTCCCAGATGTGTTTGCTGAGTTCTGTGGTATTTCGCAGGTTTTGGTTCCTGAAAGAAGCCTTGTGATTGTTCCATCTGGTTTTAAACTCTCCCTCGGTTAATCCTACATATGTGTCGGATGTGTTAATGTCCTTGCGTGTTACCTTAGATTGGTAGACAACTGATGTTTGTAAGCACCCCCCGTTGAGAGGGCAATCAGGTTTCTTACGGCAGTTGCAGCCTTTGTTGGTTTTGGGGTCGCTCTGTCTGGGGGCCGACGGCTCATTTGCAATTGTTTTGTTGTGGTTTGAGATAATTTGTCGTATATTGTTCATGCAGCTGTAGCTCAATTTAATGTTGTTCTTGTTGAATACTTTTCTTAGGCTGTTGCCTTAGGGAAAGTGTTTGTCAATCAGAGTGAGGAATTTGTGGCCAATATTAGTTGAGACGTTTTTGCTGTATGGGGGGTTGTACCAGATGATGTTGTTTCGTTTTCTGTTCTTTTTTGGTTGGTTTCCTGGCGTGGGTTCATAGGTGAGGGTGAAATTGTATCCGCTTTCATCAAGGGCTTTTTGGTACGGGGGGGTTGCTTGGTCAAATTCAGTTTTGCTAGATGACAGCATCGATAGCCTTTTATTAATTCCGGTAGGTATTCTTTTCGTGGTGGTGGGTGGGTGGTTGCTGTCATGGTGCACGTATTGGAGTGTTGTGTTGGATTTCGTGAATGGTTGGTAGCTGTTATTTCTCAGGTTGAAAGTGACGTCGAGGAGGTTGACGGTTTGCTTGTTGGCTTCAATCGTGATCCGTAGGCCGTTCTCTTTGAAAATTTGGCATATGCGCTTCTTGGTATTCTCGCTGCTCCTTGGCGAGGTGCGACACACTGCCAGTCCGTCATCACGGTAAATACCAAGGTTCAGGTTGAGGCTAGCGAGCTGGGAGAGGAGGAAACTCCCAACGAGTTCACACGTTTCTGCTCCGTCAAAACTTCCCATAGTGACGTCAAATGTTGCATTGTTCTTTTTTTGCCATGGTGTACTGTTGTGGATGAGGATGGAGTTTTTTGCGTGGATGATGATGTTTCTTTCGTTGCCTGTGATTGAGTCGTAGTCTGAGGCGAAGTCTAGTGCTTGAGT
>NC_084549.2:1347500-1390000 GCF_033978685.3 Nerophis lumbriciformis
CACACACACTCTTCAACAAGCATCATCCATGAGGACGCCTGTCTCATTTCAAAATAAGAGTCCTTACATGTAACATGGCACACACGCACACACACACACTCACACACACTCTTCAACAAGCATCATCCATGAGGATGCCTGTCTCATTTCAAAATAAGAGTCCTTACATGTAACATGGCTCACACACACACACACACACACACACACTCTTCAACAAGCATCATCCATGAGGACGCCTGTCTCATTTCAAAATAAGAGTCCTTACATGAAACATGGCACACACACACACACACACACACACGCAACATCCATGAGGACGCCTGTCTCCTCATTTCAAAATAAGAGTCCTTTCATGTAACATGGCACACACACACACACGCAACAAGCATCATCCATGAGGACACCTGTCTCCTCATTTCAAAATAAGAGTCCTTACATGTAACATGGCTACCACGACTGCTTCCTTGTTGTTTGGGTCATTCGTTCCCCTTTCACCTTTCTCTATACCTCCCTCCAGTGGCATGGACTGGTACTGCAGTTTTACCTTCCCCCCCCGCCCCCCAGGCTGCCTACATCCTTTCAAAAACCAAAGGTATTAAAAGAAGCTGTGCAATCCTACTGTAAGCGAACGCACCGGCCTGTAAAGTGACGTGTACTGTGATGGACGAGCGTGGTGACCTTTAACGAGCATGAGCGTGCCATCGTCATGGCGACCGTCTGTTGTAGTGTAAGGTGGGAGCGACACACACAAAAAAAAGAAAAGAAAAACACTGTTTAGCGGGATGAATGTGGAAAAATATTTATTTTTTATGGAGACATTCATCTGTACATATCCAGTATATAGAGAGTGTTCTATGGAGCAGGAGTGATTAGTGATTATGAACACTGTTCATAAAATGACATTAGAAACAATGAAACATGTCATAAAGGAGTAGCAGGGCCACATGACTACAAAGTATTATTAGTGTCACTTTTCTGTTGTAATACAATAATGTGAACGTATGATTTTTTTCTCTCGTAATATAACTCTTTACTTCTTTGTCCCAAGCTGATATTTGTAAATATCACTTTTTTTTCCCCCCCTCCAAAAATATTCATGTAATGTGACTTTTTAAAAATATGACTGTTAACATACAAACCCCCGTTTCCATATGAGTTGGGAAATTGTGTTAGATGTAAATATAAACGGAATACAATGATTTGCAAATCCTTTTCAAGCCATATTCAGTTGAATATGCTACAAAGACAACATATTTGATGTTCAAACTCATAAACATTTTTTTTTTTTTTGCAAATAAAGTTGAGGAATGCTCATCAAACACTTATTTGGAACATCCCACAGGTGTGCAGGCTAATTGGGAACAGGTGGGTGCCATGATTGGGTATAAAAACAAGCTTCCCAAAAAATGCTCAGTCTTTCACAAGAAAGGATGGGGCGAGGTACACCCCTTTGTCCACGACTGCGTGAGCAAATTGTCGAACAGTTTAAGAACAACGTTTCTCAAAGTGCAATTGCAAGAAATTGAGGGATTTCAACGTCTACGGTCCAGAATATCATCAAAAGGTTCAGAGAATGTGGAGAAATCACTCCACGTAAGCGGCATGGCCTGGAAACCAACATTGAATGACCGTGACCTTCCATCCCTCGGACGGCACTGTATCAAAAACCCACATCAATCTCTAAAGGATATCACCACATGGAACACTTCAGAAAAGCACTGTCACTAAATACAGTTGGTCGCTACATCTGTAAGTGCAAGTTAAAGCTCTACTATGCAAAGCCAAAGCCATTTATCAACAACACCCGGAAACGCCGCCGGCTTCTCTGGGCCCCGAGATCATCTAAGATGGACTCGTGCAAAGTGGAAAAGTGTTCTGTGGTCTTGACGAGTCCACATTTCAAATTGTTTTTGGAAATATTCGACATCGTGTCAGCGAACCATCCAGACTGGTATTGACGCAAAGTGTAAAAGGCAGCACGTGTGATGGTATGGGGGTGCATTAGTGCCCAAGACATGGGTAACTTACACATCTGTGAAGGCACCATTAATGCTGAAAGGTACATACAGGTTTTGGAGCAACATATGCTGCCATCTAAGCGCCGTTTTTTTTTTTTTCATGGACGCCCCTGCTTATTTCAGCAAGACAATGCCAAGCCACATTCAGCACGTTGTTACTACAGCGTGGCTTCGTAAAAAAAGAGTGCGGCCCGCCTGCAGTCCAGACCTGTCTCCCATTGAAAATGTGTGGCGCATTATGAAGCGTAAAATACGACAACGGACTGTTGAACGACTGAAGCTCTACATAAAACAAGAATGGGAAAGAATTCCACTTTCAAAGCTTCAACAATTAGTTTCCTCAGTTTCCAATCTTTTATTGAGTGTTGTTAAAAGAACTACTTTGTCACGTGTTGCAGCCATGAAAGTCTAAGTTAATGATTCATTGCAAAAAAAACAATAAAGTTTATGAGTTTGAACATCAAATATGTTGTCTTTGTAGCATATTCAACTGAATATGGCTTGAAAAGGATTTGTAAATCATTGTATTCCGTTTACCTACTCAGTGGCCTAGTGGTTAGAGTGTCCGCCCTGAGATCGGTAGGTTGTGGGTTCAAACCCCGGCCGAGTCATACCAAAGACTATAAAAATGGGACCCATTACCTCCCTGCTTGGCACTCAGTATCAAGGGTTGGAATTGGGGGTTAAATCACCAAAAATGATTCCCGGGCGCGGCCACCGCTGCTGCCCACTGCTCCCCTCACCTCCCAGGGGGTGATCAAGGGTGATGGGTCAAATGCAGAGAATAATTTCGCCACACCTAGTGTGTGTGTGACAATCATTGCTACTTTAACTTTAACTTTATATTTACATCTAGCACAATTTCCCAACTCATATGGAAACGGGGTTTGTATTTGGACTTCCTTGTAATATTATGACTGTTCTTGTAATATTTCTGTAAAAAATATTAGCCACCGCATTCGATTTTATTCTCTCAATTTTGCAACCTTCTCCTTCTTTTCTCACATGACTTGATCTATTTGTTGTCCCTGGACTTGTCACGGTGGCCCCGATACTTGGTCATAGATTTATTTTTGCCAACATATGCATATTTCACACTATTAGCAAAGTGCCATAAATCCACTAAATCATGGTGTACAATAAAGTAAGGAAGTACGCTACGTAACAAACACGTCGCGCCATCTTGTGCTTTTTTTTTTTGGAACTTCCATCTTCCTGTAAAGTGCATCATTTCTTTTTTTGGACACTTGTGAGAAGCTCAGCGGCTCTTGGGTCTTTCCTCTTTTTTACTGAGCAGAGCCTCCAGGAGGCGGAGCTTCGCTTTGAGGTTCTTGTACTGGCGGTACTCCTCTGCCATAGGGCCGCGGTCGTCCTTTTGACAGACCCTGCGGGAGGAGAGAGGACGCCGGGTTCATTTGTGGACGCTCCCTAAGTTGCCTTAGCGTTGTACATGAATGGATCCTTCTGGATCCTTCTGGATCCTTCTTTTCTCCTTCTTTCATTGAGTTTGATGCTTTCTATTGTGACTTGACACCATGCATCCTTCAAACCAAAATGCTCCGAATTTGTTTAAAGACGGAATAAAAGTTAAAAGCAAAGTGTGTGTGTGTGTGTGTACCTGCCACTCAGCGTGTAGAAAAGGTCTTCAAACTCTCGAAGCGCTCGATGAAGCCTTCGTTTTTCCAAGCGTGTGATCCTCAGGTGGTCTAATAATTCTGATCTGCGTGAAGAAAAAGAGGAATAGGAGTCAAATAATGAAAAGATTTACTCTCCATGACAAAACGTCTACCTGGAGGCCTCGTGTAGCGTCGCCATGGTGACCACCTGCATCTGGAGAGACTTGACCTCCTCCAGTGGAGACACCGCAGGTGTGTGGGATATCTCCACGGCGGGAGCAGTGAGCGGCGCCCCCGGTGGCTCACTTCCTGGTGCGGGGTGTGGCTCTTCATCGGAACCCTCCTCTTCCTCCTGTGACGTCACACAAAGCTTCAGCAACAGTATTATTGGCCTTTTTGGAATGATGTAATGTTCCTGTAAGGCCACATGAGGGCAGCATTGATCAGTTACATTTGTACCTTTTTTTTTCTTTTATATTTTTTGTTAAATCTTGAACATTGTGCTTTTTTTCAAATGAAAAATATTACTTTTTTCTTTTAATTGTATTATTTATTGTTAATTGAAACTTTTTCTGTATTTTTTCCTGATCTATGACCTTTTGTAATATATATTTTTTCTTATATTAAATGTGTATTTAAGTTATTGCAATATTTTTATTTTATTAACCTCTTATTTTTGTAATTTTATATTTAATTTTATTTATTTTTTAATTCTGATTATGTGAATATTTCTTTACAAGGTTTCTTATAATTTTATGATTGTAACTAATCGTAAAATAATAAAGAAAAAACTGCTTCATATTACATGAATTTTTTAAAGTAAAAAATTCACAATATTATAAGAAAACTATTTCTAAATTACAAGATTCCAAGAAAAAAGGCAAAAAAATTAACTACAATATACATATATATATATATATATATATATATGTATGTATGTATGTATATTGTAGTTATTTTTTATTTTTATATATATATATATATATATATATATATATATATATATATATATATATATATATGTATGTGGGGGAAAAAAAATCACAAGACTACTTCATCTCTACAGGCCTGTTTCATGAGGGGTTCCCTCAATCTCCTGATGATTGAGGGAACCCCTCATGAAACAGGCCTGTAGAGATGAAGTAGTCTTGTGATTTTTTTTCCCACACATACATATATTACGCTCTACTACGGTATCGAGCACTATTTTTTGGATAACCTTATTAAGACATATATATATATATATATATATATATATATATATATATATATATATATATATATATATATATATATATATATATATATATATATATTGTAGTTATTTTTTCTTGTAGTTATTTTTTTATATATATATATATATATATATATATATATATATATATATATATATATATATATATATATATATATATATATATATATATATATATATATATATATATATATGTATGTGGGGGAAAAAAAATCACAAGACTATTTCATCTCTACAGGCCTGTTTCATGAGGGGTTCCCTCAATCATCAGGAGATTTTAATGGAAGCATTCACATACCATGGTTTATATAGGGCACAGAGTGGGTGGGTACAGGCTGGCCTAGGGGCGTGGTGATTGGCTCATGTGTTACCTAGGAGGTGTTTCCGTCTGTGGCGGCATGCTGATACAATTTCGCTGCGCTTGTTGAGGGATGACAGGTCTGGACGGTAAATAATAAACAGTTTCTCTTTCAAGCATAGGTTGCATCTTTTATTACCACTATTGTAAGGTGTGCTGGATGCAAGAATTTGCCATGTTATTGAATATTCAACATTATTGTCTTTGAGGTCCCAAATGTGTTTGCTGAGTTCTGTGGTATTCCGCAGGTTTTGGTTCCTGAAAGAAGCCTTGTGATTGTTCCATCTGGTTTTGAACTCTCCCTCGGTTAATCCTACATATGTGTCGGATGTGTTAATGTCCTTGCGTGTTACCTTAGATTGGTAAACAACTGATGTTTGTAAGCAACCCCCCGTTGAGAGGGCAATCAGGTTTCTTGCGGCAGTTGCAGCCTTTGTTGGTTTTGGGGTCGCTCTGTCCGGGGGCCGACGGCTCATTTGCAATTGTTTTGTTGTGGTTTGAGATGATTTGTCGTATATTGTTCATACAGCTGTAGCTCAATTTAATGTTGAATACTTTTCTTAGGGTGTTGCCTTTGGGGAAGTGTTTGTCAATCAGATTGAGGAATTTGTGGCCAATGTTAGTTGAGACATTTTTGCTGTATGGGGGTTTGTACCAGATGATGTTGTTTCGTTTTCTGTTCTTTTTTGGTTGGTTTCCTGGCGTGGGTTCATAGGTGAGGGTGAAATTGTATCCGCTTTCATCAAGTGCTTTTTGGTACGGGGGGGTTGCTTGGTCAAATTCAGCTTTGCTAGATGACAGCATCGATAGCCTTTTAGTAATTCCGGTAGGTATTCTTTTCGTGGTGGTGGGTGGGTGGTTGCTGTCATGGTGCACGTATTGGAGTGTTGTGTTGGGTTTCGTGAATGGTTGGTAGCTGTTATTTCTCAGGTTGAAAGTGACGTCGAGGAAGTTGACGGTTTGCTTGTTGGCTTCAATCGTGATCCGTAGGCCGTTCTCTTTGAAAATTTGGCATATGCGCTTCTTGGTATTCTCGCTGCTCCTTGGCGAGGCGCGACACACTGCCAGTCCGTCATCACGGTAAATACCAAGGTTCAGGTTGAGGCTAGCGAGCTGGGAGAGGAGGAAACTCCCGACGAGTTCACACGTTTCTGCTCCGTCAAAACTTCCCATAGTGACGTCAAATGTTGCATTGTTCTTTTTTTGCCATGGTGTACTGTTGTGGATGAGAATGGAGTTTTTTGCGTGGATGATGATGTTTCTTTCGTTGCCTGTGATTGAGTCGTAGTCTGAGGCGAAGTCTACATATATTGCGCTCTACTACGGTATCGAGCACTATTTTTTGGATAACCTTATTAAGACATATATATATATATAAAAACATATACATACACATACTGTACATACATACATATACATACATATATTATATCATAGTTATTTTACAATATATATATATATATTCTATTGTAGTTATAGTTAAAACAAACAGTAAAAATGCACGCCTCATCCGGGTTAATCTGATTGATCTTCACTAATTTATAATAACGCGATAAAAAAAAAATTGACAGCCTCAGTTTTAATCACTATGAACTTCAACAGTTACATTTTTGTGTTGCATTATATGTTTCATATTAATATTTGTCCGCAATAAAGTTTATACAACTCCTTTTTGCTTTAATTTCTTAAGGCCCAAGCTGTTTGTTTACATGCTTTTTTTTTTATTTCTCTTTGCTATTTGGGCTTATTGGACCCTAATTAGAGTAAAAACTAAAAAATCATCTTTTGATATGATGTACTTAGTCCATAAGTACACAAACGTGTACTTCATGTTTAGTGACATGCTAATTCTTATTTTTACACTTTTTTTCTCCCCCAAATTCCATTGTATGTTATACTCTTCTGACACCACCAGATGGCAGTATAAGTGTCCACATAAGTGGCCATAAGACCCCAATTCAGTAGTGTACACAATTTTGAAAATAAGATCTAAAAGGTGCAGTCCACGCATGTGGCCACTAAGCCTTTACAGGTTAAATGTAAAACGTGTTGTTTTGTTTGTTCTTTTGTCATTTAACTTCTTTTCCTAACTATTTTCTTGAAAGAACAAAGTTTCATAATATTTGGACATTTTAAATTGAAAAAAACCCACATTTTTTACTCTCGTTCAAAAAGCGTCGTCTTTTTCAGATAAAGTAGTTTTTCCCTTCCAAGGAGAAGTACTCACGATGGTGGTGATGAGCGTGGGCGAGGAGGAGGAGGGGAGCAGCAGCTGTTTGAGGACGTGATAGCGATCATAGAAAGGCTTGATGACGGAACATTCCTGAACTGTACTCTGATGAAACAAAGACAAAGAAGAAAATACTTGGATCAACTCTTTTATTTCAATGACTGTTGGAATAATTGTTTGTAAGTTATCACAAAAGAAACGTTGTATTATGAATGCTGTCTTTCGAGGCCTAACAAGAGGAAGAAGGCTCGTGAAACGCCACTGTGATTTCAACACGGACAGATGGCAGGATCTGCTCAACTTCCAGAGGAACTCTCTTTGAAGTGTTAAACGAACTCTCTCTGAAGTATTTCACAAACTCTCTTCCAACTATTTGGTAACCGAGGTCAACGCTATTTACGACCCGCTGCCCTCTTGAAGTCGCTGTGGTCAGGAGACGGGAGGGGTTATCCATTGTCCTCCAACACCTGCCCCAGCTGGATCCAGGAAGAGCCCAAGCCCGAGAAATCCCACTTCTTGGTCTTCAAAGCGACCGAAAACAATGACTGTTTTACATACTCCCCATTCCTGCTGTGACATGTGTTGGTGCGTGAACATTGAACATCTGAATAAATGAGGAGACGAAAACCTTCGTCAGAGCGTGGTGCAGGACTGTACAGAGAGTGCAGTGGCCATGGCTCTCCTCAATATTGAGTCCAAATTGAATTCTGTCTCTGTTTGATTCCTTGCCTTTTGTCTTGTTTAATAGATGTCCTCAGTGTTTGAACGTGACAATGACTCTTCAAGTGTCGAGAAGAGCAAAACATTGCCATGGTCTATAATTAGATGTGCATCAAAAAACATTGACATTAACAACTGTGGCTGTAGGAAACATCCCCATGGAGTTTATTAAGCACATTTATTTTTTTTATTTTCAAATTTGTTGCACTTTTATTTCATTATTTCTATCTTGCAATTTGACTTTTTCTCCGAACCCTTTCACCATATTTATTTTGCACTATCTTGTTTAGCTGATGCATTGTTTATGTTCTTTGTTTTAGTTGTTTTCTTTTGTTTTGTCAAGCTTTTTAACCTGTAAAGCACTTTGGTCCAATTTAAAAATGGTTGTAAACGTGCTAAATAAATAAAGTTGCCTTGCCAAAGGTGGGAATCTTCGGACAATTTGATTCCGATTACGATTCAGGAGCTACGAGTAGATTAAAAATCGATTGTTGATGCATCTTTATGCACATTGATGCAGTTTTACACTTCTTTGTGTTTCACTATAAAATAAGAGTCTATCACTTGCAACGTTTAAAAACTGTGTATTTGTAATAAGAAATTCCCATCACATTTATTACATTGGTGGAAATGTGTGCAGAACTGGAACGTGAAGACAATAAAGGAGCTGGCCGGTGAGTTTTACAACTGTCTGCATGACTTTATGTACAATAAATGCTAGGGTTGCAAAATTCCAAGAATATTCAAAGTTGGAAACTTTCCATGGGAATTAACGGGAATTAGCCGCTGCTCCTCCACATGGAGAGGAGCCAGATGAGGTGGTTCGGGCATCTGGTCAGGATGCCACCCGAACGCCTCCCTAGGGAGGTGTTTAGGGCACGTCCGACCGGTAGGAGGCCACGGGGAAGACCCAGGACACGTTGGGAAGACTATGTCTCCCGGCTGGCCTGGGAACGCCTCGGGATCCCCCGGGAGGAGCTGGACCAAGTGGCTGGGGAGAGGGAAGTCTGGGCTTCACAAACCCTAACCCTAACCTGACACAACCCTAGCCCTAACCCTAATCCTAAACCCCAACCCTAGCCCTAACCCTAACCCTAACCAACTCTTTTTCTTTATGCCTAACCCTAACCCTAATCCTAACCCCAACACCAACCCCAACCCTAACCCTAACCCCTAACCCTAACCCTATATAGATACATGCGTTTATCCTACATAAACAATGTATGAATACATTATATATCTATATATCTTAGGGACCGATAGACTGTATCTAATTCTAACCCTAACCCTAATCCTAACCCTAACCCCAACCCTAACCGTAACACAACCCTAGCCCTAATCCTAACCCTAACCCTAAACCCCAACCCTAGCCCTAACCCTAACCAACTCTTTTTTTATGCCTAAACCGAGCTCTAATCCTAACCCTAATCCTAACCCCAACCTCAACCCTAACCCCTAGACCTAACCCTAAACAATATGATGATGTTATATATACATGTGTATATCCTACATAAACAATGTATAAATACATTAGAAATCTATATATCTTAGGGAACGATAGACTGTATCCAACCCTAACCCTAATCCTAACCCTAACACAACCTTAGCCCTAACCCAAACCCTAACCACAAACCCAACCCTAATCCTAAACCCCAACCCTAGCCCAAACCCTAACCAACTATTTTCCTTTATGCCTAACCCTAATCCTAACCCTAATCCTAACCCTATCCCCAACCCCAAACCTAACCCTAACCCCAACCCCAACCCCAACCCTAACCCTAATCCTAAACCCCAACCCTAACCCTAACCCTAAAAAAACGGTCAGCTATTTTTAAGTTAAAGAAACAATATGATGAGGTTATATATACATGCGTATATCCTACATAAACAATGTATGAATACATTAGATATCTATATATTTTAGGGACCGATAGACTGTATCTAACCCTAACCCAAACCCCAACCCTAACCCTAACCCTAACACTAAGCCTAACCTTAACTCTAACCCTAAACCCCAACCCTAGCCCAAACCCTAACCAACTCTTTTTCTTTATGCCTAACCCTAATCCTAATCCTAACCCTAATCCTAATCCTAACCCTATCCCCAACCCCAACCCTAACCCTAACCCCAACCCCAACCCTAACCCTAATCCTAAACCCCAACCCTAACCCTAACCCTAACCCTAAAAAAACAGTCAGCTATTTTTAAGTTAAAGAAACAATATGATGAGGTTATATATACATGCATATATCCTACATAAACAATGTATGAATACATTAGATATCTATATATCTTAGGGACCTATAGACCTATAGGCTGTATCAAACCCAAACCCTAACCCCAACCCTAACTCTAACCCTAACACTAACCCTAACCTTAACTCTAACCCTAACTGTAACACAACCCTAACCCTAACCCAAACCCTAACCCCAACCCTAACTCTAACCCTAACACTAACCCTAACCTTAACTCTAACCCTAACCTAATCTGACACAACCCTAGCCCTAATCCTAACCCTAACCCTAATCCTAAACCCCAACCCTAGCCCTAACCCTAACACTAACCAACTCTTTTTCTTTATGCCTAACCCTAACCCTAACCCCTAACACTAACCCTAACCCCTAACCCCAACCCTAGCCCTAACCCCCACCCTAACCCTAACCCTAACCCCCAACCCTAACCCTAATCCTAACCCAAACCCCAACCCCAACCCAAACCCTAACCTGACACAACCCTAGCCCTAACCCTAACCTTAATCCTAAACCCCAACCCTAGCCCTAACCCTAACCAACTTTTTTCTTTATGCCTAACCCTAACCCTAATCCTAACCCCAACCCCAACCCTAACCCTAATAAACAATATGATTAGGTTATATATACAAGCGTATATCCTACATAAACAATGTATGAATACATTCAATCAATCAATCAATCAATGTTTATTTATATAGCCCTAAATCACAAGTGTCTCAAAGGGCTGCACAAGCCACAACGACATCCTCGGTACAAAGCACATTATATATCTATATATCTTAGAGACCAATAGACTGTATCTAATTCTAACCCTAAACCTAACCCTAATCCTAACCCTAACCCCAACCCTAACCGTAACACAACCCTAGCCCTAACCCTAACCCTAACCCTAATCCTAAACCTCAACCCTAGCCCTAACCCTAACTAACTCTTTTTTTATGCCTAACCCTAATCCTAATCCTAACCCTAATCCTAACCCCAACCCTAACCCTAACCCTAAACAATATGATGAGGATATATATACATGCGTATATCCTACATAAACAATGTATGAATACATTAGAAATCTATATATCTTAGGGACCGATAGACTGTATCTAACCCTAACCCTAACCCTAATCCTAACACAACCCTAGCCCTAACCCAAACCCTAACCCCAACACTAACCCTAAACCCCAACCCTAGCCCAAACCCTAACCAACTCTTTTTCTTTATGCCTAACCCTAACCCTAATCCTAACCCTAACCCTAACCCTAACCCCTAACCCCAACCCTAACCCTAACCCTAATCCTAAACCTAACCCTAATCCCAACCCCAACACTAACCCTATTCCTAACCCTAACCCTAGCCCTAACCCTAAACCTAACCCTAACCCTAATCCCAACCCCAACCCTAACCCCCAACCCTAATCCTAACCCAAACCCCAACCCCAACCCTAACCTGACACAAACCTAACCCTAATCCTAATCCTAACCCCAACCCCAACCCTAACCCTAATAAACAATATGATGAGGTTATATATACAGGCGTATATCCTACATAAACAATGTATGAATACATTAGATATCTATATATCTTAGGGACCTATAGACTGTATGTAACCCTAACCCTAACCCTAACCCCTAACCCTAACCCTAACCCTACATAAACAACGTATGAATGCATGAGATATCTATATATCATAGGGACCTATAGACTGTATCTAACCCTAACCCTACATAAACAATGTATGAATGCAATAGATATCTATATATCTTAGGGACCAATAGACTGTATCTAACCCTAACCCTAAACCTAACCCAAACCCCGACCCCAACCCAAACCCTAACCCTAACCTGACACAACCCTAGCCCTAACCCTAACCCTAATCCTAAACCCCAACCCTAACCCTAACCCTAACCAACTCTTTTTCTTTATGCCTAACCCTAACCCTAATCCTAACCCTAACCCTAATCCTAACCCCAACACCAACCCCAACCCTAACCCCTAACCCTAACCCTAACCCTATATATATACAGGCGTATATCCTACATAAACAATGTATGAATACATTATATAGCTATATATCTTAGGGACCGATAGACTGTATCTAATTCTAACCCTAAACCTAACCCTAATCCTAACCCTAACCCTAACCGTAACACAACCCTAGCCCTAATCCTAACCCTAACCCTAAACCCCAACCCTAGCCCTAACCCTAGCCAACTCTTTTTTTATGCCTAACCCTAACTCTAATCCTAACCCTAATCCTAACCCCAACCCCAACCCTAACCCCTAGACCTAACCCTAACCCTAACCCTAAACAATATGATGATGTTATATATACATGTGTATATCCTACATAAACAATGTATAAATACATTAGAAATCTATATATTTTAGGGAACGATAGACTGTATCTAACCCTAACCCTAACTCTAATCCTAACCCTAACACAACCCTAGCCCTAACCCAAACCCTAACCACAAACCCAACCCTAACCCTAAACCCCAACCCTAGCCCAAACCCTAACCAACTCTTTTTCTTTATGCCTAACCTTAATCTTAATCCTAATCCTAACCCTATCCCCAACCCCAATCCCAACCCTAACCCTAACCCTAAAAAAACGGTCAGCTATTTTTAAGTTAAAGAAACAATATGATGAGGTTATATATACATGCGTATATCCTACATAAACAATGTATGAATACATTAGATATCTATATATCTTAGGGACCTATAGACTGTATCTAACCCAAACCCCAACCCTAACCCTAACCCTAACCCTAGGGACCTATAGACTGTATCTAACCTAACCCTAACCCTAAACCCTAAACCTAACCCTAACCTTAACGCTAAACCTAACCCTATCTATATATCATAGGGACCTATAGACTGTATCTAACCTAACCCCAACCCCAACCCTAACCCTAACCCTAAACAATATGATTAGGTTATATATACATGCGTATATCCTACATAAACAATGTATGAATACATTAGAAATCAATATATCTTAGGGACCGATAGAATGTATGTAACAATAACCCTAATCCTAACCCTAACACAACCCTAGCCCTAACCCTAACCCAAACCCTAAACCCCAGCCCTAGCCCAAACCAACTCTTTTTCTTTATGCCTAACCCTAACCCTAATCCTAACCCTAATCCTAACCCTAACCCCAACCCCAACCCTAACCCTAACCCTAACCCTAATCCTAAACTCCAACCCTAACCCTAAAAAAACGGTCAGCTATTTTTAAGTTATGGAAACAATATGATGAGGTTATATATACATGCATATATCCTACATAAACAATGTATGAATACACTAGAAAGCTATATAACTTAGGGACCTATAGACTGTATCCAACCCAAACCCCAACCCTAACCCTAACCCTAACACTAAGCCTAACCTTAACCCTAACTGTAACACAACCCTAACCCTAACCCAACCCTAACCCCAACCCCAACCCTAACCCTAATCCTAAACCCCAACCCTAACCCTAACCCTAAAAAACCGGTCAGCTATTTTTAAGTTAAGGAAACAATATGATGAGGTTATATATACATGCATATATACTACATAAACAATGTATGAATACATTAGATATCTATACATCTTAGGGACCTATAGACTGTATCTAACCGTAACCCCAATCCTAACCCTAACCCTAACCTTAATGCTAAACCTAACCCTAACCCTAACTGTAACACAACCCTAACCCTAACCCTAACCCAACCCTAACCCTAACCCTAATCCTAAACCCCAACCCTAACCCTAAGCCAACCCTAAAAAACCGGTCAGCTATTTTTAAGTTAAAGAAACAATATGATGAGGTTATATATACATGCGTATATCCTACATAAACAATGTATGAATACACTAGATATCTATATAACTTAGGGACCTATAGACTGTATCTAACCCAAACCCCAACCCTAACCCTAACCCTAACACTAAGCCTAACCTTAACCCTAACCCTAACTGTAACACAACCTTAACCCCAACCCAAACCCTAACCCTAACCCCCAACCCTAACCCTAACCCTAACCCAACCCTAAAAAAACGGTCAGCTATTTTTAAGTTAAAGAAACAATATGATTAGGTTATATATACATGTGTATATCCTACATAAACAATGTATGAATACATTAGATATCTATATATCTTAGGGACCGATAGACTGTATCTAACCTAACCCTAACCCTAACCCTAAACCCTAAACCTAACCCTAGGGACCTATAGACTGTATCTAACCTAACACTAACCCTAAACCCTAAACCTAACCCTAACCTTAACGCTAAACCTAACCCTAACCATATCTATATATCATAGGGACCCATAGACTGTATCTAACCTAACCCCAACCCCAACCCTAACCCTAACCCCTAAACCTAAACAATATGATTAGGTTATATATACATGCGTATATCCTACATAAACAATGTATGAATACATTAGAAATCTATATATCTTAGGGACCGATAGACTGTATCTAACCCTAACCCCAACCCTAACCCTAATCCTAACTCCAACCCCAACCCTAACCCTAACCCTCAACGCTAGCCCAAACTCTAACCAACTCTTTTTCTTTATGCCTAACCCTAACCCTATTCCTAATCCTAACCCCAACCCCAACCCTAACCCTAACCCTAACCCTAATCCTAAACTCCAACCCTAACCCAAACCCTAAAAAAACGGTCAGCTATTTTTAAGTTATAGAAACAATATGATGAGGTTATATATACATGCATATATCCTACATAAACAATGTATGAATACATTAGATATCTATATAACTTAGGGACCTATAGACTGCATCCAACCCAAACCCCAACCCTAACCCTAACCCTAACACTAAGCCTAACCTTAACCCTAACCCTAACTGTAACACAACCCTATCCCTAACCCTAACCCAACCCTAACCCCAACCCCAACCCTAACCCTAACCCTAACCCTAATCCTAAACCCCAACCCTAACCCTAACCCTAAAAAACCGGTCAGCTATTTTTAAGTTAAGGAAACAATATGATTAGGTTATATATACATGCGTATATCCTACATAAACAATGTATGAATACATTAGATATCTATATATCTTAGGGACCTATAGACTGTATCTAACCCTAACCCTAACACTAAGCCTAACCGTAACACAACCCTAACCCTAACCCTAATCCTAAACTCCAACCCTAACCCTAACCCTAAAAAAACGGTCAGCTATTTTTAAGTTATAGAAACAATATGATGAGGTTATATATACATGCATATATCCTACATAAACAATGTATGAATACATTAGATATCTATATAACTTAGGGACCTATAGACTGTATCCAACCCAAACCCCAACCCTAACCCTAACCCTAACATTAAGCCTAACCTTAACCCTAACCCTAACTGTAACACAACCCTAAACCTAACCCTAACCCAACCCTAACCCCAACCCCAACCCTAACCCTAACCCTAATCCTAAACCCCAACCCTAACCCTAACCCTAAAAAAACGGTCAGCTATTTTTAAGTTAAGGAAACAATATGATTAGGTTATATATACATGCATATATCCTACATAAACAATGTATGAATACATTAGATATTTCTATATATTAGGGACCTATAGACTGTATCTAACCCTAACCCTAACCCTAACCCTAACACTAAGCCTAACCGTAACACAACCCTAACCCCAAACCCAACCCCAGCCCCAACCCCAACCCTAATCCTAAACCTAACCCTAATCCTAACCCTAACCCCAACCCCAACCCTAAACCTAACCCTAACCGTAACACAACCCTAACCCCAACCCCAGCCCTAACCCTAATCCTAAACCCCAACCCTAGCCCTAACCAACTCTTTTTATTTATGCCTAACCCTAATTCTAATCCTAACCCTAATCCTAACCCTAATCCTAACCCTAACCCTAACCCCAACCCTAACCCTAACCCTAACCCTAACCCTAACCCTAAAAAACCGGTCAGCTGTTTTTAAGTTAAAGAAACAGTATGATCAGGTTCTACATATGCGTATATCTTACATAAACAATGTATGAATACATTAGATATCTATATAACTTAGGGACCTATAGACTGTATCCAACCCAAACCCCAACCCTAACCCTAACCCTAACACTAAGCCTAACCTTAACCCTAACTGTAACACAACCCTAACCCTAACCCTAACCCAACCCTAACCCTAACCCTAACCCAACCCTAACCCCAACCCCAACCCTAAACCCCAACCCTAACCCTAACCCTAAAAAACCGGTCAGCTATTTTTAAGTTAAGGAAACAATATGATTAGGTTATATATACATGTGTATATCCTACATAAACAATGTATGAATACATTAGATATCTATACATCTTAGGGACCTATAGACTGTATCTAACCCTAACCCCAATCCTAACCCTAACCCTAACCTTAATGCTAAACCTAACCCTAACCCTAACTGTAACACAACCCTAACCCTAACCCTAACCCAACCCTAACCCTAACCCTAACCCAACCCTAACCCTAACCCTAATCCTAAACCCCAACCCTAACCCTAACCCAACCCTAAAAAAACGGTCAGCTATTTTTAAGTTAAAGAAACAATATGATGAGGTTATATATACATGTGTATATCCTACATAAACAATGTATGAATACATTAGATATCTATATATCTTAGGGACCTATAGACTGTATCTAACCCTAACCCCAACCCTAACCCTAACCCTAACACTAAGCCTAACCGTAACACAACCCTAACCCCAAACCCAACCCCAGCCCCAACCCCAACCCTAATCCTAAACCTAACCCTAATCCTAACCCCAACCCCAACCCTAAACCTAACCCTAACCCTAACCGTAACACAACTCTAACCCAAACCCCAGCCCTAACCCTAATCCTAAACCCCAACCCTAGCCCTAACCCTAACCAACTCTTTTTATTTATGCCTAACCCTAATTCTAATCCTAACCCTAATCCTAACCCTAATCCAAACCCTAACCCTAACCCTAACCCCAACCCTAACCCTAAAAAACCGGTCAGCTGTTTTTAAGTTAAAGAAACAGTATGATCAGGTTCTACATATGTGTATATCTTACATAAACAATGTATGAATACATTAGATATCTATATATCTTAGGGACCTATAGACTGTATCTAACCCAAACCCCAACCCTAACCCTAACCCTAACACTAAGCCTAACCTTAACCCTAACCCTAACTGTAACACAACCTTAACCCCAACCCAAACCCTAACCCTAACCCTAATCCCCAACCCTAACCCTAACCCTAACCCAACCCTAAAAAAACGGTCAGCTATTTTTAAGTTAAAGAAACAATATGATGAGGTTATATATACATGCATATATCCTACATAAACAATGTATGAATACATTAGATATCTATATATCTTAGGGACCGATAGACTGTATCTAACCTAACCCTAACCCTAACCCTAAACCCTAAACCTAACCCTAGAGACCTATAGACTGTATCTAACCTAACACTAACCCTAAACCCTAAACCTAACCCTAACCTTAACGCTAAACCTAACCCTAACCATATCTATATATCATAGGGACCCATAGACTGTATCTAACCTAACCCCAACCCCAACCCTAACCCTAACCCCTAAACCTAAACAATATGATTAGGTTATATATACATGCGTATATCCTACATAAACAATGTATGAATACATTAGAAATCTATATATCTTAGGGACCGATAGACTGTATCTAACCCTAACCCCAACCCTAACCCTAATCCTAACTCCAACCCCAACCCTAACCCTAACCCTCAACGCTAGCCCAAACTCTAACCAACTCTTTTTCTTTATGCCTAACCCTAACCCTATTCCTAATCCTAACCCCAACCCCAACCCTAACCCTAACCCTAACCCTAATCCTAAACCCCAACCCTAACCCTAACCCTAAAAAACCGGTCAGCTATTTTTAAGTTAAGGAAACAATATGATTAGGTTATATATACATGCGTATATCCTACATAAACAATGTATGAATACATTAGATATCTATATATCTTAGGGACCTATAGACTGTAGCTAACCCTAACCCTAACACTAAGCCTAACCGTAACACAACCCTAACCCTAACCCTAACCCTAATCCTAAACTCCAACCCTAACCCTAACCCTAAAAAAACGGTCAGCTATTTTTAAGTTATAGAAACAATATGATGAGGTTATATATACATGCATATATCCTACATAAACAATGTATGAATACATTAGATATCTATATAACTTAGGGACCTATAGACTGTATCCAACCCAAACCCCAACCCTAACCCTAACCCTAACATTAAGCCTAACCTTAACCCTAACCCTAACTGTAACACAACCCTAAACCTAACCCTAACCCAACCCTAACCCCAACCCCAACCCTAACCCTAACCCTAATCCTAAACCCCAACCCTAACCCTAACCCTAAAAAAACGGTCAGCTATTTTTAAGTTAAGGAAACAATATGATGAGGTTATATATACATGCGTATATCCTACATAAACAATGTATGAATACATTAGATATTTCTATATATTAGGGACCTATAGACTGTATCTAACCCTAACCCTAACCCTAACACTAAGCCTAACCGTAACACAACCCTAACCCCAAACCCAACCCCAGCCCCAACCCTAATCCTAAACCTAACCCTAATCCTAACCCTAACCCTAACCCCAACCCCAACCCTAAACCTAACCCTAACCGTAACACAACCCTAACCCCAACCCCAGCCCTAACCCTAATCCTAAACCCCAACCCTAGCCCTAACCAACTCTTTTTATTTATGCCTAACCCTAATTCTAATCCTAACCCTAATCCTAACCCTAATCCTAACCCTAACCCCAACCCTAACCCTAACCCTAACCCTAACCCTAAAAAACCGGTCAGCTGTTTTTAAATTAAAGAAACAGTATGATCAGGTTCTACATATGCGTATATCCTACATAAACAATGTATGAATACATTAGATATCTATATATCTTAGGGACCTATAGACTGTATCTAACCCAAACCCCAACCCTAACCCTAACACTAAGCCTAACCTTAACCCTAACCCTAACTGTAACACAACCTTAACCCTAACCCCAACCCAAACCCTAACCCTAACCCTAACCCTAATCCCCAACCCTAACCCTAACCCAACCCTAAAAAAACGGTCAGCTATTTTTAAGTTAAAGAAACAATATGATTAGGTTATATATACATGTGTATATCCTACATAAACAATGTATGAATACATTAGATATCTATATATCTTAGGGACCTATAGACTGTATCCAACCCAAACCCCAACCCTAACCCTAACACTAAGCCTAACCTTAACCCTAACCCTAACTGTAACACAACCTTAACCCTAACCCCAACCCAAACCCTAACCCTAACCCTAACCCTAATCCCCAACCCTAACCCTAACCCTAACCCTAACCCAACCCTAAAAAAACGGTCAGCTATTTTTAAGTTAAAGAAACAATATGATTAGGTTATATATACATGTGTATATCCTACATAAACAATGTATGAATACATTAGACATCTATATATCATAGTGACCTATAGACTGTATCTAACCTAACCCTAACCCTAAACCCTAACCCTAACACTAAGCCTAACCTTAACCCTAACCCTAACTGTAACACAACCTTAACCCTAACCCCAACCCAAACCCTAACCCTAACCCTAACCCTAATCCCCAACCCTAACCCTAACCCTAACCCAACCCTAAAAAAACGGTCAGCTATTTTTAAGTTAAAGAAACAATATGATTAGGTTATATATACATGCGTATATCCTACATAAACAATGTATGAATACATTAGACATCTATATATCATAGTGACCTATAGACTGTATCTAACCTAACCCTAACCCTAGACCCTAAACCTAACCTTAACGCTAAACCTAACCCTAACCCTAACCATATCTATATATCATAGGGACCCATAGACTGTATCTAACCTAACCCCAACCCCAACCCTAACCCTAACCCCTAAACCTAACCCTAACCCTAAACAATATGATTAGGTTATATATACATGCGTATATCCTACATAAACAATGTATGAATACATTAGAAATCTATATATCTTAGGGACCGATAGACTGTATCTAACCCTAACCCCAACCCTAACCCTAATCCTAACTCCAACCCCAACCCCAACCCTAACCCTAACCCTCAACGCTAGCCCAAACTCTAACAAACACTTTTTCTTTATGCCTAACCCTAACCCTATTCCTAATCCTAACCCTAACCCCAACCCTAACCCTAACCCTAATCCTAAACTCCAACCCTAACCCTAACCCTAAAAAAACGGTCAGCTATTTTTAAGTTATAGAAACAATATGATGAGGTTATATATACATGCATATATCCTACATAAACAATGTATGAATACACTAGATATCTATATAATTTAGGGACCTATAGACTGTATCCAACCCAAACCCCAACCCTAACCCTAACCCTAACACTAAGCCTAACCTTAACCCTAACCCTAACTGTAACACAACCCTAACCCTAACCCTAACCCTAACCCAACCCTAACCCCAACCCCAACCCTAACCCTAATCCTAATCCTAAACCCCAACCCTAACCCTAACCCTAAAAAACCGGTCAGCTATTTTTAAGTTAAGGAAACAATATGATGAGGTTATATATACATGCGTATATCCTACATAAACAATGTATGAATACATTAGATATCTATATATCTTAGGGACCTATAGACTGTATCTAACCCAAACCCCAACCCTAACCCTAACACTAAGCCTAACCTTAACCCTAACCCTAACTGTAACACAACCTTAACCCCAACCCCAACCCAAACCCTGACCCTAATCCCCAACCCCCAACCCTAACCCTAACCCTAACCCAACCCTAAAAAAATGGTCAGCTATTCTTAAGTTAAAGAAACAATATGATTAGGTTATATATACATGCATATATCCTACATAAACAATGTATGAATACATTAGATATCTATATATCTTAGGGACCGATAGACTGTATCTAACCTAACCCTAACCCTAACCCTAACCCCAACCCCAACCCCAACCCTAACCCTAACGCTAACCTTAATGCTAAACCTAACCCTAACCATAACCCTAACCCTAACCTTAATGCTAAACCTAACCCTAACCTTAACCCTAACCCTAACATTACCCTAACCCTAATCTTAGGGTTAGGGTCTCTGTTAGGATCCCCTAACCCTAACCCTAACCATAACGCTAACCTTAATGCTAAACCTAACCCTAACCATAACCCTAACCCTAACCTTAATGCTAAACCTAACCCTAACCTTAACCCTAACCCTAACATTACCCTAACCCTAGGGTTAGGGTTAGGGTCTCTGTTGCTGCAGTTTATTCTGTCTTGACACTTTGTATTGATATTTTCTATTACATTCTTCCCTTACATGATCATGTTTACAGTCATTGTTTTAGATGTATTTGTTATGTATGTCGCTTTGGATAAAAGTGTCTGCCAAATACTTCAACATAAACATAAACATATATAAACACCTGAAAGTCTTTATATCAGCTAAAACCACCAATCTGTTTCACTGGATTCACAATAAAACCAAATGCTGTTTTACCCAACAATGTTAGTATTTGAATATTGTTACTTGAAGACTTATTCCTGGTTACAATTATACTGTTAAGAAAGTATTGTCTTATACTTTGCCTAAAATAAGAATGCATCATAATCAGGGGCGGCTGGTGAATTTTGTTTTAGGTGGGGCTGAAAGTTTGTAAAGTAAACCCCTGTAGGGGGCGTCATCCTCCCCCAGAAGATTTATTGTGATTTTCACATACAAATATTGAAGATCTTTGCTCCTTCTCAACTCTGTGCTAATGTTCTTTTCACAAAATACAACCAATAGTACGTTAATGTTCAATCTTACTTGTGAAAAGTAGTCCCCCCATTCCTATTTTCAACAGTCCGCTCATTTGAGCAGGAAAACGCTGAACACCATCTTTGTTTTCTACCTGTCAACTGTCAGTTTAGCATCTTTGTTTTCTACCTGTCAACTGTCAGTTTAGCATCTTTGTTTTCTACCTGTCAACTGTCAGTTTAGCATCTTTGTTTTCTACCTGTCAACTGTCAGTTTAGCATCTTTGTTTTCTACCTGTCAACTGTCAGTTTAGCATCTTTGTTTTCTACCTGTCAACTGTCAGTTTAGCATCTTTGTTTTCTACCTGTCAACTGTCGGTTTAGCATCTTTGTTTTCTACCTGTCAACTGTCAGTTTAGCATCTTTGTTTTCTACCTGTCAACTGTCAGTTTAGCATCTTTGTTTTCCACCTGTCAACTGTCAGTTTAGCATCTTTGTTTTCTACCTGTCAACTGTCAGTTTAGCATCTTTGTTTTCTACCTGTCAACTGTCAGTTTAGCATCTTTGTTTTCCACCTGTCAACTGTCAGTTTAGCATCTTTGTTTTCCACCTGTCAACTGTCGGATTAGCATCTTTGTTTTCTACCTGTCAACTGTCAGTTTAGCATCTTTGTTTTCTACCTGTCAACTGTCAGTTTAGCATCTTTGTTTTCTACCTGTCAACTGTCAGTTTAGCATCTTTGTTTTCTACCTGTCAACTGTCAGTATAGCATCTTTGTTTTCTACCTTTTCTTTGAACTGTTTTTAATCAAAGGCGATGGCTGTTTACGACCCCCGTCCCTTAGAAACAGCTGTTGCCATGTAATCAGGGAAAGTCCAAATAAAAGAGGAGGCGTACAATCTATCACTATATTTAGTCTATTTATACCTGCATTGTCCTTTCCATCCTTACACTTTCCATCATTGTAACTGAGCTACTGTGTTGAACAATTTCCCTTGTGGATCATTAAAGTTTGTCTAAGTCTATGGCTGTTTATGACCCCCCCTCCCTTAGAAACAGTTGCCTATTACCTGACACCTTCTATGTCAGCTACTTCTCTTTGTTTTTAATGTCCATTTTCTATTTTAAGCTGGATCTACTCTCTATTTTATGCTGCTGCTGTCACATATACTGTACATATACTAAGTCTAAGTCTATGGCTGTTTATGACCACCCCTCCCTTAGAAACAGCAGGAGAAAGTAGAGAAGCGTCAAGCTAAGGCTACATTAGGAAACTGCAGTTAAGCTCAATAAATAAAGCATATAAATTGTTTTCATGCAACAATTCCAATAAGATGGAAGACAGTTTTTACCGGACGTCCATGCAGACTCTCAAAGTAGAGGAGACACTTCTGCAGGCTGGACTTCTCCAAGCTCATCTGGTGATGGTTCATGTCCTGCACATGAAGACCAGACTCGGTCAGCGTGTCACCAAGTTCTGACCTGTGCAGAGTTCCCAGTCACACCTGGATGCTGTCCGGCAGTCCCAGCTCTCGTCTCCGGTCCTTCAGCCTGCTGGCCATGACGTGCAGAGTGTCCTCCACGCTGTTGCTGCTGTTGTTGATGTGTTCCAGCTCAGGTCCTGAGAGTCCAGACTCCCTCGGGGCGATCAAAGCCCCCCTCAGGACGTCGGCCTCTACGTCACACAGCTTGAGCTCTGCACATGATCAACATTATTGTTACACATTCATAGTTTACAACCTAAACCCATAAATATTTCATTCAATTATCCATCCATCCATCCATCCATCCATCTTCTTCCGCTTATCCGAGGTCGGGTCGCGGGGGCAGCAGCCTAAGCAGGGAAGCCCAGACTTCCCTCTCCCCAGCCACTTCGTCCAGCTCCTCCCGGGGGATCCCGAGGCGTTCCCAGGCCAGCCGGGAGACATAGTCTTCCCAACGTGTCCTGGGTCTTCCCTGTGGCCTCCTACCGGTCGGACGTGCCCTAAACACCTCCCTAGGGAGGCGTTCGGGTGGCATCCTGACCAGATTCCCGAACCACCTCATCTGGCTCCTCTCCATGTGGAGGAGCAGCGGCTTTACTTTGAGCTCCTCCCGGATGACAGAGCTTCTCACCCTATCTCTAAGGGAGAGCCCCGCCACCCGGCGGAGGAAACTCATTTGGGCCGCTTGTACCCGTGATCTTGTCCTTTCGGTCATAACCCAAAGCTCATGACCATAGGTGAGGATGGGAACGTAGATCGACCGGTAAATTGAGAGCTTTGCCTTCCGGCTCAGCTCCTTCTTCACCACAACGGATCGATAAAGCGTCCGCATTACTGAAGATGCCGCACCGATCCGCCTGTCGATCTCACGATCCACTCTTCCCTCACTCGTGAACAAGACTCCGAGGTACTTGAACTCCTCCACTTGGGGTAAGATCTCCTCCCCAACCCGAAGATGGCATTCCACCCTTTTCCGGGCGAGAACCATGGACTCGGACTTGGAGGTGCTGATTCTCATCCCAGTCGCTTCACACTCGGCTGCGAACCGATCCAGCGAGAGCTGAACATCCTGGCCAGATGAAGCCATCAGGACCACATCATCTGCAAAAAGCAGAGACCTAATCCTGCAGCCACCAAACCAGATCCCCTCAACGCCTTGACTGCGCCTAGAAATTCTGTCCATAAAAGTTATGAACAGAATGGGTGACAAAGGGCAGCCTTGGTGGAGTCCAACCCTCACTGGAAACGTGTCCGACTTACTGCCGGCAATGCGGACCAAGCTCTGACACTGAGCATACAGGGAGCGGACCGCCAAAATCAGACAGTCCGTTACCCCATACTCTCTGAGCACTCCCCACAGGACTTCCCGAGGGACACGGTCGAATGCCTTCTCCAAGTCCACAAAACACATGTAGACTGGTTGGGCAAACTCCCATGCACCCTCAAGGACCCTGCCGAGAGTATAGAGCTGGTCCACAGTTCCACGACCAGGACGAAAACCACACTGTTCCTCCTGAATCCGAGGTTCGACTATCCGGCGTAGCCTCCTCTCCAGTACACCTGAATAGACTTTGAACATGTCACGAGGGAGGTGCTGGACATTGAGTCCGAGTGGACCATGTTCCGCGCCTCTATTGTCGAGGCAGCTGATTGGAGCTGTGGCCGCAAGGTAGTTGGTGCCTGTCGTGGCGGTAATCCTAGAACCCGGCGGTCAGGGATGCCGTCAAGCTGAAGAAGGAGTCCTATCGGGTTCTTTTGGCTCATAGGACTCCTGAGGCAGCGGACAGGTACCGACAGGCCAAGCGGTGTGCGGCTTCAGCGGTTGCGGAGGCAAAAACTCGGACATGGGAGGAGTTCGGGGAAGCCATGGAAAACGACTTCCGGACGGCTTCGAAGCAATTCTGGTCCACCATCCGCCGCCTCAGGAAGGGGAAGCAGTGCACTATCAACACCGTGTATGGTGAGGATGGTGTTCTGCTGACCTCAACTGCGGATGTTGTGGATCGGTGGAGGGAATACTTCGAAGACCTCCTCAATCCCACCAACACGTCTTCCTATGAGGAAGCTGTGCCTGGGGAATCTGTGGTGGGCTCTTCTATTTCTGGGGCTGAGGTTGCTGAGGTAGTTAAAAAGCTCCTCGGTGGCAAGGCCCCGGGGGTGGATGAGATCCGCCCGGAGTTCCTTAAGGCTCTGGATGCTGTGGGGCTGTCTTGGTTGACAAGACTCTGCAGCATCGCGTGGACATCGAGGGCGGTACCTCTGGATTGGCAGACCGGGGTGGTGGTTCCTCTCTTTAAGAAGGGCAACCGGAGGGTGTGTTCTAACTATCGTGGGATCACACTCCTCAGCCTTCCCGGTAAGTGTACGTTATATGAGGCATAAATAACCAACTGGTATGTTAACGTAACATATTATGGTAAGAGTCATTCAAATAACTATAACATATAGAACATGCTATACGTTTACCAAACAATCTGTCACTCCTAATCGCTAAATCCCATGAAATCTTATACGTCTAGTCTCTTACGTGAATGAGATCAATAATATTATAATGTGTTCATCATTTCACACATAAGTCGCTCCTGAGTATAAGTCGCACCCCCGGCCAAACTATGAAAAAAACTGCCACTTATAGTCCAAAAAATAAAGTACTTTCTATTCTATTCTATACATTTAATGTGTGGGAGAGAATTCCTCTGACATTTTCAAGTATGTTTTAGAGTGGTCAGCTTGAAGCGTCCCTCTGTCTCGGACTCCCTCCTCCTGGTCATGTGACATGAGTAGAGCCATAATAAATTCATAAAAGAAGCAAACTTCATGAATGTTTTTTTGTGAGCAACAAGTATGTGCTCCAATCACTACATCACACAAAAATAAGAAATGATTGTAAAGTGAAGACAGCCATGACGTGATGTCCTTTACAAGTGTACGTAGACTTTTGATCAAGACTGTAAATGTTTGAGTGGAACCTTTAAGCTGCTTGCGGCTCTTCAGGAGCTCCTTGATCAGTCTGGCAACTTCCGGGTGTGCGGTCTTGTCGTAGGAGGACGGCTAGGAAAGGAGAGCATGGATGTCAAAATGTGGCGACTCGTTCATTCTGCCTTCCGGTGTTCACCTTCAGCCTCTCCTGCTCAAAATGCTCCTCCAGCTGCCGGATCCTCTTCCTCAAGGTCTGAACGTGTCTTTTCAGCAGCGACACGGACGAGGCGGCGTCGTCGGGCTCGGCGCGGACACTGCAGCGCGCCCTACGGCCAGGAAACACCACGCCACACCACACCACACCACACGTCTGACCTTTGGCAAAGAAGTGTGGGACACGAGCGCGTCTTACATGCGGATGTGCTGCGAGCACGGCGGAGAGGGGGCGCTGTCGGGGTCCAGGTTGTAGCGCAGACTGCCGCTCAGGTTGGGGCAGCGCGGCGACGGCACGGGACACTCGCTGGTGGTGAGGCTGGAGAGGAGAGGAGGGCTGCTGGTGGAGCCCGGAGAGATGCACGGGGGCTCCTCATCTCCAGGGGCGCCCCATGGTGGCGGGGCGGGGGAGCACGCAGGACCGGATGGCGAGGAGTCGACTAGCGTCACACAGAAAAGACAAATCATTTCCATTGAGGAGGGAAAACAACCCAGGAGACAGAAGGTGTGGATATAATTAGGGCCCGCATGGCCCATTGCATAAGGACTCCCAAAGGGAGTCCTTATGCAATGGGACATAATTTAGGGCCCGCATGGCCCATTGTATAAGGACTCCCAAAGGGAGTCCTTATGCAATGGGACATAAGGACCTATTGAATTTGTAATTTAGGGCCCGCATGGCCCATTGTATAAGGACTCCCAAAGGGAGTCCTTATGCAATGGGACATAATTAAGGGCCCGCATGGCCCATTGTATAAGGACTCCCAAAGGGAGTCCTTATGCAATTTGACATAAGGACCTATTGAATTTGTAAGGTTTTATTATTATTCTTTCTTATTCCGCAGCTTTGCGCGGTACTTTGACCCTCTTAACATGCTTCAAAACTCACCAAATTTGACGCACACATAAATAAACTCAAACAAAACTCTTTGGTAAAAAAAACAAACCCCAAAACTCAAAATTGCGCTCTAGCGCCCCCTACAAAGTAAACTTTTTCTAACTCCCAGTACGAATTTATTTCCTCGGCCAAAAATCTACAGGAAGTTTGCTATTCCCCCTTCAACACTAAATTTTAGTAAAATCAGTCACTTTTGCCTCTTTGAGCTGCAATTTGACCCCCTTAACATGCTTCAAAACTCACCAAACTGAACACACACGTCAGGACTGGCAAGAATTGCGATCTAATAAAAAAAACCTAACCCCAAATCTCAATTTTGCTCATGAGGAGAACGCATGGAGCTGCACACTCAGTTACAGTCTCACCCTACGCTCTGAGGCACAGCCCACGCGCTCCTCTATCCTGACTAGTGTCCCAGTTCCTGCCGCCGTAAGCCATCCCCACAGCATGATGCTGCCACCATCATGCTTCACGGTAGGGATGGTATTGGCCTGGTTTCCTCCAAACATTCCAGTGTTTCCCACACATTCATTTATTTGTGGCGGCCCGCCACGAAAGAATTACGTCCGCCACAAATGGATTTTTCGGCTTTTGACTCGGTCGACCGCTCATAAAAGCAATGGGACTGTCTGTGAATGTTGCTTGTAGTTACACCTCAGGTGCAGTAGGTGGTGGTAGCCTACTATGCACTATGCAATAGCACTTAATTCACCTCGTGGGCCAGAAGAAGAAGAAGAAGAAGAAGAAGAAGAGGGACGGACGGACGGACGGACGAAATCAAAATACTCGCCGGCTACTTTTCATAATGATGGCGCTTCCTACGTTTCTACCTCAAACGTCCAAAAGCTGCTGAAAGCCTTGATCCAGGATGCCATGGGGAAAAAAACTTAAATGGTGCCTTTTGGCGACAGTTAGCAGCTTGGTGGCTCATAGCCGGCTAGCTAACGCTTGCTAGCGTGGTAGCATTGCTTCATTTTTATAGATGTTATAGGTAGATAGTAGTGATGGGTCCGGCAACACCGATGCATCGGCGCATGCGTCGAGCTCATAGAGCGAAACCCTGTGTCGGTTTTAGAAAGTCACGTGACCGATCATGAGCTGTTTTGGTCACGTGACCGATACGCCAACTGTGTCGCCTCCTCTGTGCCCTGTGAGCGGCTCTTTTCTACAGCCGGAGAAATAATAACTAAGAAGAGAAATCGTCTCAAATGTAATACGTCGGAAAAACTTTTTTTTTTTTTTTTTTTTATAAAAATGTGTAAAAAAATAAAATTAAAACAATTCCCAGTCCACAATCATCCACAACACGTTCTCTTAGATTTCCATGTTATGATACATGTTCACATTATTTATTGACTGTATCTAAAAAAGATAAAAATATATTTTTATTTAAATGAAGATATGAAATAATCCTAAATGACTTGGTTTATATTATTGTATATACTAGGGCAGGGGTCACCAACGCGGTGCCCGCGGTCACCAGGTAGCCCGTAAGGACCAGATCAGTCGCCCGCTGGCCTGTTCTAAAAATAGCTCAAAGAGCAGCACTTACCAGTGAGCTGCCTCTATTTTTTAAATTGTATTTATTTACTAGCAAGCTGGTCTCGCTTTGCTCCACATTTTTAATTCTAAAAGAGACAAAACTCAAATAGAATTTGAAAATCCAAGAAAATATTTTAAAGACTTGGTCTTCACTTGGAATAAGCGGTAGAAAATGGATGGATGGATGGGTCTTCACTTGTTTAAACAAATTCATTTATTTTTTACTTTGCTTCTTATTACTTTTAGAAATACAATTTTAGAGAAAAAAATACAACCTTAAAAATGATTTTAGGATTTTTAAACAAATATACTTTTTTACCTTTTAAATTTCTTCCTCTTCTTTCCTGACAATTTAAATCAATGTTCAAGTAATTTTTTTTTATTATTGTAAAGAATAATAAATATTTTAGCTTCTGTTTTTTCGACGAAGAATATTTGTGAAATATTTCTTCAAACTTACTATGATTAAAATTCAAAAAAAATTATTCTGGCAAATCTAGAAAATCTGTAGAATCAAATTTAAATCTTATTTCAAAGTATTTTGAATTTCTTTTCAAATTTTTGTTCTGGAAAATCTAGAAGAAATACTGATTTGTCTTTGTTAGAAATATAGCTTGGTCCAATTTGTTAAATATTCTAACAAAGTGCAGATTGGATTTTAACCAATTTAAAACATGTCATCAAAATTCTAAAATTTAATCAGGAAAAATGACTAATGATGTTCCATAAATTCTTTTTTTTAATTTTTTCAAAAAGATTCAAATAAGCTAGTTTTTCTCTTCTTTTAGTCGGTTGAATTTTGAATTATAAAGAGTCGAAATTGAAGATAAACTATGTTTCAAAATTTTATTTTAATTTTTTTCGTGTTTTCCCCTCTTTTAAACCGTTCAATTAAGTGTTTTTTTCATCATTTATTCTCTACAAAAAACCTTCCGTAAAAGGAAAAAAAAATGTACGACGGAATGACAGACAGAAATACCCATTTTTTTATATATATAAATGTATTTATTGAGCTATTCTTGTTTAAATCACACTTATGTGTAACTTACAAATGACAATATATTTATTTATTGAAGTGTGTATCAAACTGGTAGCCCTTCGCATTAATCAGTACCCAAGAAGTAGTTTTTGGTTTCAAAAAGGTTGGTGACCCCTGTACTAGGGCATCAAATCAGTGTCAGTTGAGTCGGTCCATAGGTTGCCTGTAGGGATTTTTAATGTCCAGCAGATGTCAGTATTTAGTGACACAGTATCGACACAGTATCAATACAGTTTTGCAATGTGTCGAAACGCTTCATGACGCCTCATCAACCCATCACTAGCGTCTACAGTCGCTCACTTCAGACTAAATTGATGACTTCTTCTGAGAGGAAGTTCTACTAAACATTGAAGGAGCTTCACTCTGCATGCATGTTTGTCAGTGAGGTATTAATAGTTAGTTAGTGATGTATTACAGGTAAAAGCCAGTAAATTAGAATATTTTGAAAAACTTGATTTACTTCAGTAATTGCATTCAAAAGGTGTAACTTGTACATTATATTTATTCATTGCACACAGACTGATGCATTCAAATGTTTATTTCATTTAATTTTGATGATTTGAAGTGGCAACAAATGAAAATCCAAAATTCCGTGTGTCACAAAATTAGAATATTACTTAAGGCTAATACAAAAAAGGGATTTTTAGAAATGTTGGCCAACTGAAAAGTATGAAAATGAAAAATATGAGCATGTACAATACTCAATACTTGGTTGGAGCTCCTTTTGCCTCAATTACTGCGTTAATGCGGCGTGGCATGGAGTCGATGAGTTTCTGGCACTGCTCAGGTGTTATGAGAGCCCAGGTTGCTCTGATAGTGGCCTTCAACTCTTCTGCGTTTTTGGGTCTGGCATTCTGCATCTTCCTTTTCACAATACCCCACAGATTTTCTATGGGGCTAAGGTCAGGGGAGTTGGCGGGCCAATTTAGAACAGAAATACCATGGTCCGTAAACCAGGCACGGGTAGATTTTGCGCTGTGTGCAGGCGCCAAGTCCTGTTGGAACTTGAAATCTCCATCTCCATAGAGCAGGTCAGCAGCAGGAAGCATGAAGTGCTCTAAAACTTGCTGGTAGACGGCTGCGTTGACCCTGGATCTCAGGAAACAGAGTGGACCGACACCAGCAGATGACATGGCACCCCAAACCATCACTGATGGTGGAAACTTTACACTAGACTTCAGGCGACGTGGATCCTGTGCCTCTCCTGTCTTCCTCCAGACTCTGGGACCTCGATTTCCAAAGGAAATGCAAAATTTGCATGGTTGGGTGATGGTTTGGGGTGCCATGTCATCTGCTGGTGTCGGTCCACTCTGTTTCCTGAGATCCAGGGTCAACGCAGCCGTCTACCAGCAAGTTTTAGAGCACTTCATGGTTCCTGCTGCTGACCTGCTCTATGGAGATGGAGATTTCAAGTTCCAACAGGACTTGGCGCCTGCACACAGCGCAAAATCTACCCGTGCCTGGTTTACGGACCATGGTATTTCTGTTCTAAATTGGCCCGCCAACTCCCCTGACCTTAGCCCCATAGAAAATCTGTGGGGTATTGTGAAAAGGAAGATGCAGAATGCCAGACCCAAAAACGCAGAAGAGTTGAAGGCCACTATCAGAGCAACCTGGGCTCTCATAACACCTGAGCAGTGCCAGAAACTCATCGACTCCATGCCACGCCGCATTAACGCAGTAATTGAGGCAAAAGGAGCTCCAACCAAGTATTGAGTATTATACATGCTCATATTTTTCATTTTCATACTTTTCAGTTGGCCAACATTTCTAAAAATCCCTTTTTTGTATTAGCCTTAAGTAATATTCTCATTTTGTGACACACGGAATTTTGGATTTTCATTTGTTGCCACTTCAAAATCATCAAAATTAAATGAAATAAACATTTGAATGCATCAGTCTGTGTGCAATGAATAAATATAATGTACAAGTTACACCTTTTGAATGCAATTACTGAAATAAATCAAGTTTTTCCAAAATATTCTAATTTACTGGCTTTTACCTGTAATAGTTAGTCAGTGAGGTATTAATAGTTAGTCAGTGAGGTATTAATATTTAGTCAGTGAGGTATTAATGCACAACTTCCCTCCTCACAAGTGCAGAGGACATTTTAAATAGAGCTCGGTGCTTCTGTGTCGTGCTGCAAGCTCAGAAAGACATTTCATGGAACTCACCAGGCTGTGAGCGCTCCACTGGCGGAGGCGAGTGGAGAAACGGCGTGTGACTGGTGGGAGGCTGCCGGTGGGCTGGCAGGCTCTTCTGGTCTTCGGGGTCCTCCGGTGCTGGGTTAGGGGGACCCGTGTCCGCCTCCAGGGCTTGCAGCTTGAGGGACGGGCTCTGGAAACAGAAGCAGAACATGGCGACGTCTTCCTTAAGCCGTAGGTCCTCCACAGGGGGGCCGGGGGACGACGGCGTCACGCGGCGTTTAGCGCGTAGAGGGAATTGGTAGAGGTCAGCAGGAACATGGCTGTCAAAAACAAGTCAGATCGCCTCCACGTGAAGAAGTCCATCATCTGAGCAGGAGAGCATCCCTAAATGCACATGGCATGCCTTCCTTGCCTCCACATGGATTATTCATCAGGCACGGCAAGAAGGGGCGCGGCGGGAATACCGCTCGTGTCGATGCGTGCGGCGTGGGCGTGCGCGAGGAGGAGGAGGAGGAGGAGACGTGATGAGGAGAGGGGTTTCCACGGCAACGTTGTCAGGGTCGAGCCTATTTGATGGCGCTGCGGGTGTCGAGTGGAGCCGCTTGCCTCCGTGTCACGAACATGGAGGCTGGAATGAAGCGGTGCTGGTCTGAGGCGGTTTTTGGGTGGGGGGGGTGCGTGGGAGGGGGGCGGGGGGGGGGGGGCTCTGACATCATCCTCCTCATCCTCATCTTGGCTTTTCTCACGCTCCTGAGGCTGTTCATTCATAAAAAAAACACACAACCTTGTGCGTCACCAGTGGAGGGATGTTGGGAGGGAGGAGGAGGAGGAGGAGGAATCTAGAGATGAAGCACAAGCAGGCAAACTCACACGTACACAAACACACACTCACACATACACAAAGGTGTCAAAATAAATACACAACCATCGAAGGTGTCCTGTTGTCATAAACTCGCTTAAGCATTTGTCTAAAAAAAAAAAAGAAGCAGCGACTTGGATGGATCTATTGTGCGTCACAGTTGCAGGCCTGTAATTATTATCTCTGTGTGTGTGTGTGTGTGTGTGTGTGTGTGTGTGTGTGTGTGTGTGTGTGTGTGTGTGTGTGTGTGTGTGTGTGTGTGTGTGTGTGTGTGACAAGCAGACACACACACACTCACACACTTTTATTTCTTACCTTCTTGAGACCTGAGAAAAAAGCCTCCCTCTTTAGGACCAGCCTTTCTAGATATATAAAGAAGTGTATTTACAACATTAATAATATATACTGTACATACTATGCAAATATAATATTGTGAAAAATGAGTTGGAATTTCACAAAGAAAAAGGTCACAATTTCACAAGAAAACCTTTGGCAGTATTATAATAAAAGTCGTCATTTTACTCAACGCAAGTCCAAATTTGACAAGACATTTGTGCAATATTATGATAAAAGTTGGAATTTTACTCAATAACAGTCACAATTTTAGAAGAAAACTTTAACATTTTTGGCAATATTATAATAATCAGAATTTTATTTGGCAAAATTATGACAAAAGTCTTAATTTTTCTCGTAAAAAAGTCACTATTTTACAAGAACAAAAAAAAAAATTGGCAATATTGTGATAGGTCACCATTTTGCATTAAAAAGTCATCATTTTACATACAAAAAAAGTAATATATTTACGAGGAAATATTGCAATATTACAGAAACAGAAAGAATATGAGAAATTGTTACCAATTTTCTAAGAATTTTTTTTGACGAATTGTGAGAAAAAGACTGCTTTTAGTTTTTTGGGGTTTTTTTGATTTTTTTTTGTAATTGGATTAAAATTGTCATTATTTACTTCATTACAGTATGTCTTTATGTACATATTTATTTACATTTTTTAAATTAATTTTGGCTACAGGGGGCGCATTTCAATTTCTTACACACACTTGTTATTTCATATGTTGGTCTTCATATGGAAGGTACTTTTCCTTGTTGCTGTCTCAAGAAGGATATAAATACAACACACACACACACACACACACACACACGCACGCACACACACACACACACACACACACACACACACACACACACACACACACACACACACACACACACACACACACACACACGCACACGCACACACACTCTTATTTCTTACCTTCTTGAGACCTCGGAAAAATGCCTCCCTCTTTAGGACCAGCCTTTCTAGATATATAAAGAAGTGTATTTACAACATTAATAATATATACATACTATGCACATAGAAAAAAAGCTTGTTGTGAAAAATGAGTTGGAATTTCACAAAGAAAAAGGTCACAATTTCACCAAAAAAAACTTAGAATTTTGGCAGTATTACAATAAAAGTCGTCATTTTACTCAATGCAAGTCGAAATTTTACAAGAAAAACGGAACATTTGTGCAATATTATGATAAAAGTTGGAATTCTACTCAATAAAAGTCACAATTGTATAAGAAAACTTAAAAAATGTTGGCAATATTATAATAATCAAAATTTTACTTGGCAAAATTATGACAAAAGTCATACATTTTCTTGTAAAAAAAGTCACTATTTTACAAGAACAACAAAAAAAATTGGCAATATTGTGATAGGTCACCATTTTGCATTAAAAAGTCATCATTTTACATACAAAAAAAGTAATATATTTACGAGGAAATATTGCAATATTACAGAAACAGAAAGAATATGAGAAATTGTTCCCAATTTTCTAAGAATTTTTTTTTTGACAAACTGTGAGAAAAAGACTGCTTTTAGTTTTTTTTTTTTTTTTTTTTTTTTTAATTTTGTAATAGGATTTTAAATGTCATTATTTACTTCATTACAGTATGTCTCTATGTACATATTTATTTAATTTTTTGTATTAATTTTGGCCAAAGGGGGCGCATTTCAATTTCTTAAACACACTTGTTATTTCATATGTTGGTCTTCATATGGAAGGTACTTTTCCTTGTTGATGTCTCAAGAAGGATATAAATACAAGAACACACACACACACACACACACACACACACACACACACACACACACACACACACACACACACACACACACACACACACTTTTATTTCTTACCTTCTTGAGACCTGAGAAAAATGCCTCCCTCTTTAGGACCAGCCTTTCTAGATATATAAAGAAGTGTATTTACAACATTAATAATATATATATACTATGCACATATAAAAAAAGCTTGTTGTGAAAAATGAGTTGGAATTTCACAAAGAAAAAGGTCACAATTTCACAAAAAAAACTTAGAATTTTGGCAGTATTACAATAAAAGTCGTCATTTTACTCAATGCAAGTCAAAATTTTACAAGAAAAACGGAACATTTGTGCAATATTATGATAAAAGTTGGAATTTTGCTCAATAAAAGTCACAATTGTATAAGAAAACTTCAAAAATTTTGGCAATATTATAAGAATCAAAATTTTACTTGGCAAAATTATGACAAAAGTCATAATTTTTCTTGTAAAAAAGTCACTATTTTACAAGAGCAACAAAAAAAATTGGCGATATTGTGATAGGTCACCATTTTGCATTAAAAAGTCATCATTTTACATACAAAAAAAGTAATATATTTACGAGGAAATATTGCAATATTACAGAAACAGAAAGAATATGAGAAATTGTTCCCAATTTTGTAAGAATTTTTTTTTGACAAATTGTGAGAAAAAGACTGCTTTTAGTTTTTGGGGGGTTTTTTTGAATTTTTTTTGTAATTGGATTTTAAATGTCATTATTTACTTCATTACAGTATGTCTCTATGTACATATTTATTTAATTTTTTGTATTAATTTTGGCCAAAGGGGGCGCATTTCAATTTCTTACACACACACATGTTATTTCATATGTTGGTCTTTATATGGAAGGTACTTTTCCTTGTTGATGTCTCAAGAAAGCTATAAATACAAGAACACACACACGCACACACACACACACACACACACACACACACACACACACTTATTTCTTACCTGCTTGAGACCTCCGAAAAATGCCTCCCTCTTTAGGACCAGCCTTTCTAGATATATAAAGAAGTGTATTTACAACATTAATAATATATACATACTATGCACATATAAAAAAAGCTTGTTGTGAAAAATGAGTTGGAATTTCACAAAGAAAAAGGTCACAATTTCACACAAAAAACTTAGAATTTTGGCAGTATTACAATAAAAGTCGTCATTTTACTCAATGCAAGTCAAAATTTTACAAGAAAAACGGAACATTTGTGCAATATTATGATAAAAGTTGGAATTTTACTCAATAAAAGTCACAATTGTATAAGAAAACTTAAAAAATGTTGCCAATATTATAATAATCAAAATTTTACCTGGCAAAATTATGACAAAAGTCATAATTTTTCTTGTAAAAAAAGTCACTATTTTACAAGAACAACAACAAAATGGCAATATTGTGATAGGTCACCATTTTGCATTAAAAAGTCATCATTTTACATACAAAAAAAGTAATATATTTACGAGGAAATATTGCAATATTACAGAAACTGAAAAAATATGAGAAATTGTTACCAATTTTGTAAGATTTTTTTTTTGACAAATTGTGAGAAAAAGACTGCTTTTAGTTTTTGGGTTTTTTTTTTTAAACATTTTGTAATTGGATTTTAAATGTCATTATTTACTTCATTACAGTATGTCTCTATGTACATATTTATTAAATTTTTTGTATTAATTTTGGCCAAAGGGGGCGCATTTCAATTTCTTAAACACACTTGTTATTTCATATGTTGGTCTTCATATGGAAGGTACTTTTCCTTGTTGATGTCTCATAAAGGATATAAATACAACACACACACACACACACACACACACACACACACACACACACACACACACACACACACACACACACTTATTTCTTACCTTCTTGAGACCTGGGAAAAATGCCTCCCTCTTTAGGACCAGCCTTTCTAGATATATAAAGAAGTGTATTTACAACATTAATAATATATACATACTATGCACATATAAAAAAAGCTTGTTGTGAAAAATGAGTTGGAATTTCACAAAGAAAAAGGTCACAATTTCACAAAAAAAAACTTAGAATTTTGGCAGTATTACAATAAAAGTCGTCATTTTACTCAATGCAAGTCAAAATTTTACAAGAAAAACGTAACATTTGTGCAATATTATGATAAAAGTTGGAATTCTACTCAATAAAAGTCACAATTGTATATGAAAACTTAAAAAATGTTGGCAATATTATAATAATCAAAATTTTACTTGGCAAAATTGTGACAAAAGTCATAATTTTTCTTGTAAAAAAGTCACTATTTTACAAGAACAACAAAAAAAATTGGCAATATTGTGGTAGGTCACCGTTTTGCATTAAAAAGTCATCATTTTACATAGAAAAAAGTAATATATTTACGAGGAAATATTGCAATATTACAGAAACAGAAAGAATATGAGAAATTGTTCCTATTTTTGTAAGAATTTTTTTTTGACAAATTGTGAGAAAAAGACTGCTTTTAGTTTTTTGGGGGGGTTTTTTTGTAATTTTTTTTGTAATTGGATTTTAAATGTCATTATTTACTTCATTACAGTATGTCTCTATGTACATATTTATTTAAATTTTTTAAATTAATTTTGGCCAAAGGGGGCGCATTTCAATTTCTTACACACACACATGTTATTTCATATGTTGGTCTTTATATGGAAGGTACTTTTCCTTGTTGATGTCTCAAAAAGGATATAAATACAAGAACACAAGAACACACACACACACACACACACACACACACACACACACACACACACACACACTTATTTCTTACCTTCTTGAGACCTCGTAAAAAAGCCTCCCTCTTTAGGACCAGCCTTTCTAGATATATAAAGAAGTGTATTTACAACATTAATAATATATACATACTATGCACATATAAAAAAAGCTTGTTGTGAAAAATTAGTTGGAATTTCACAAAGAAAAACGGAACATTTGTGCAATATTATGATAAAAGTTGGAATTTTACTCAATAAAAGTCACAATTGTATAAGAAAACTTAAAAAATGTTGGCAATATTATAATAATCAAAATTTTACTTGGCAAAATTATGACAAAAGTCATAATTTTTCTTGTAAAAAAAGTCACTATTTTACAAGAACAACAAAAAAAATTGGCAATATTGTGATAGGTCACCGTTTTGCATTAAAAAGTCATCATTTTACATACAAAAAAAGTAATATATTTACGAGGAAATATTGCAATATTACAGAAACAGAAAGAATATGAGAAATTGTTACCAATTTTGTAAGAATTTTTTTTTGACAAATTGTGAGAAAAAGACTGCTTTTAGTTTTTGAGGGGTTTTTGAATTTTTTTTGTAATTGGATTTCAAATGTCATTATTTACTTCATTACAGTATGTCTCTATGTACATATTTATTTAATTTTTTTAAATTAATTTTGGCCAAAGGGGGCGCATTTCAATTTCTTACACACACTTGTTATTTCATATGTTGGTCTTCATATGGAAGGTACTTTTCCTTGTTGATGTCTCAAGAAGGATATAAATACAAGAACACACACACACACACACACACACACACACACACACACACACACTTATTTCTTACCTTCTTGAGACCTCGGAAAAATGCCTCCCTCTTTAGGACCAGCCTTTCTAGATATATAAAGAAGTGTATTTACAACATTAATAATATATACTGTACATACTATGCAAATATAATATTGTGAAAAATGAGTTGGAATTTCACAAAGAAAAAAGTCACAGTTTCACAAGAAAAACTTAAAATTTTGGCAGTATTACAATCAAAGTTGTCATTTTACTCAAAATAGTCCAAATTTTACAAGAAAAACGGAACATTTGTGCAATATTATGATAAAAGTTGGAATTATCTCATAATTTTATAAGAAAACGTAAACAATTTGGGCAATATTATAATAATCGGAATTTTTCTTGGCAAAATGATGACAAGTCATAATTGTTCTTGTTAAAAAGTCACTATTTTACAAGAACAACAAGAAAAATAGCAATATTGTGATAAGTCAGAATCTTATATGAGAAATGTCACCATTTTGCATTAAAAAGTCGTCATTTTACATTTGAAAAAAAGTGATATTTTTACGAGAAAATATTGCAATATTACAGAAACAGAAAGAATATGAGAAATTGTTACCAATTTTCTAAGAATTTTTTTTTTGACAAGCTGTGAGAAAAAGACTGCTTTTAGTTTTTTGGGGTTTTTTAAAAAAAAAATTTGTAATTGGATTTTAAATGTCATTATTTACTTCATTACAGTATGTCTCTATGTAAATATTTATTTAATTTTTTGTATTAATTTTGGCTACAGGGGGCGCATTTCAATTTCTTACACACACACATGTTATTTCATATGTTGGTCTTCATATGGAAGGTACTTTTCCTTGTTGATGTCTCAAGAAGGATATAAATACAAGAACACACACACACACACACACAAACACACACACATAAACACACACACACACACACACACACACACACACACACACACACACACACACACACACACATATTTCTTACCTTCTTGAGACCTGGGAAAAATGCCTCCCTCTTTAGGACCAGCCTTTCTAGATATATAAAGAAGTGTATTTACAACATTAATAATATATACATACTATGCACATATAAAAAAAAGCTTGTTGTGAAAAATGAGTTGGAATTTCACAAAGAAAAAGGTCACAATTTCACAAGAAAAACTTAGAATTTTGGCAGTATTACAATAAAAGTCGTCATTTTACTCAATGCAAGTCAAAATTTTACAAGAAAAACGGAACATTTGTGCAATATTATGATAAAAGTTGGAAATTTACTCAATAAAAGTCACAATTGTATAAGAAAACTTAAAAAATGTTGGCAATATTATAATAATCAAAATTTTACTTGGCAAAATTATGACAAAAGTCATAATTTTTCTTGTTAAAAAGTCACTATTTTACAAGAACAACAAAAAAAATTGGCAATATTGTGATAGGTCACCATTTTGCATTAAAAAGTCATCATTTTACATTAAAAAAAAGTAATATTTTTACGAGAAAATACTGCAATATTACAGAAACTGAAAAAATATGAGAAATTGTTCCCAATTTTGTAAGAATTTTTTTTTGACAAATTGTGAGAAAAAGACTGCTTTTAGTTTTTGGGGGGGTTTTTTTTAGAATTTTTTTTGTAATTGGATTTTAAATGTCATTATTTACTTCATTACAGTATGTCTCTATGTACATATTTATTTAATTTTTGTATTAATTTTGGCCAAAGGGGGCGCATTTCAATTTCTTACACACACACATGTTATTTCATATGTTGGTCTTTATATGGAAGGTACTTTTCCTTGTTGATGTCTCAAGAAGGATATAAATACAAGAACACACACACACACACACACACACACACACACACACACACACACACACACACACACACACACACACACACACACACACACTTATTTCTTACCTTCTGGAGACCTGAGAAAAATGCCTCCCTGTTTAGGACCAGCCTTTCTAGATATATAAAGAAGTGTATTTACAACATTAATAATATATACTGTACATACTATGCAAATATAATATTATGAAAAATGAGTTGGAATTTCACAAAGAAAAAGGTCACAGTTTCACAAGAAAAACTTAAAATTTTGGCAGTATTACAATCAAAGTTGTCATTTTACTCAAAATAGTCCAAATTTTACAAGAAAAACGGAACATTTGTGCAATATTATGATAAAAGTTGGAATTCTACTCAATGACAGTCATAATTTTATAAGAAAACGTAAACAATTTGGGCAATATTATAATAATCGGAATTTTTCTTGGCAAATTGATGACAAGTCATAATTTTTCTTGTTAAAAAGTCACAAGAAAAATAGCAAAATTGTGATAAGTCAGAATCTTATATGAGAAAGGTCACCATTTTGCATTAAAAAGTCGTCATTTTACATTTAAAAAAAAGTGATATTTTTACAAGAAAATATTGCAATATTACAGAAACAGAAAGAATATGAGAAATTGTTACCAATTTTCTAAGAATTTTTTTTTTTGACAAACTGTGAGAAAAAGACTGCTTTTAGTTTTTTTGGGGTTTTTTTGAAATTTTTTTTAAAAACGTCATTATTTACTTCATTACAGTATGTCTCTATGTACATATTTATTTAAATGTTTTTAATTAATTTTGGCCAAAGGGGGCGCATTTCAATTTCTTACACACACATGTTATTTCATATGTTGGTCTTCATATGGAAGGTACTTTTCCTTGTTGATGTCTCAAGAAGGATATAAATACAAGAACACACACACACACACACACACACACACACACACACACACACACACACACACACACTTATTTCTTACCTTCTTGAGACCTGGGAAAAATGCCTCCCTCTTTAGGACCAGCCTTTCTAGATATATAAAGAAGTGTATTTACAACATTAATAATATATACATACTATGCACATATAAAAAAGCTTGTTGTGAAAAATGAGTTGGAATTTCACAAAGAAAAAGGTCACAATTTCACACAAAAAAACTTAGAATTTTGGCAGTATTACAATAAAAGTCGTCATTTTACTCAAGGCAAGTCAAAATTTTACAAGAAAAACGGAACATTTGTGCAATATTATGATAAAAGTTGGAATTTTACTCAATAAAAGTCACAATTGTATAAGAAAACTTAAAAAATGTTGGCAATATTATAATAATCAAAATTTTACTTGGCAAAATTATGACACAAGTCATAATTTTTCTTGTAAAAAAAGTCACTATTTTACAAGAACAACAAAAAAATTGGCAATATTGTGATAGGTCACCATTTTGCATTAAAAAGTCATAATTTTACATACAAAAAAAGTAATATATTTACGAGGAAATATTGCAATATTACAGAAACAGAAAGAATATGAGAAATTGTTCCCAATTTTGTAAGAATTTTTTTTTGACAAATTGTGAGAAAAAGACTGCTTTTAGTTTTT
>NC_084549.2:1400000-1422500 GCF_033978685.3 Nerophis lumbriciformis
CACTTAGAATTACAATTTGACAAAAGTTTTGGGACACTTAGGACTACAACTGGAGAAAAGTATTGGGACACTTAGGACTACTACTGAACAAAAGTATTGGGACACTTAGGACTACAACTGGAGAAAAGTATTGGGACACTTAGGACTACAACTGAACAAAAGTATTGGGACACTTATTACTACCACTGGACAAAGGTATTGGGACACTTACACTGGACAAAAGTATTGGGACACTTAGGACTACAACTGAACAAAAGTATTGGGACACTTATTACTACCACTGGACAAAGGTATTGGGACACTTACACTGGACAAAAGTATTGGGACACTTAGGACTACAACTTGCCTAAAGTATTGGGACACTTAGGACTACAACTGGAGAAAAGTATTGGGACACTTAGGACTACAACTGAACAAAAGTTTTGGGACACTTAGGACTACAACTGGACAAAAGTATTGGGAAACTTATTACTACCACTGGACAAAGGTATTGGGACACTTACACTGGACAAAAGTATTGGGACACTTAGGACTACAACTTGCCTAAAGTATTGGGACACTTAGGACTACAACTGGAGAAAAGTATTGGGACACTTAGGACTACAACTGAACAAAAGTTTTGGGACACTTAGGACTACAACTGGACAAAAGTATTGGGACACTTAGGACTACAACTGGACAAAAGTTTTGGGACACTTAGAATTACAATTTGACAAAAGTTTTGGGACACTTAGGACTACAACTGGAGAAAAGTATTGGGACACTTAGGACTACTACTGAACAAAAGTATTGGGACACTTAGGACTACAACTGAACAAAAGTATTGGGACACTTAGGACTACAACTGGACAAAAGTATTGGGACACTTAGGACTACAACTGGACAAAAGTATTGGGACACTTAGGACTACAACTGAACAAAAGTTTTGGGACACTTAGGACTACAACTGAACAAAAGTATTGGGACACTTAGGACTACAACTGAACAAAAGTTTTGGGACACTTAGAATTACAATTTGACAAAAGTTTTGGGACACTTAGGACTACAACTGGAGAAAAGTATTGGGACACTTAGGACTACAACTGAACAAAAGTATTGGGACACTTAGGACTACAACTGGACAAAAGTATTGGGACACTTAGAATTACAATTTGACAAAAGTTTTGGGACACTTAGGACTACAACTGGACAAAAGTATTGGGACACTTAGGACTACAACTGGACAAAAGTATTGGGACACTTAGGACTACAACTGAACAAAAGTTTTGGGACACTTAGGACTACAACTGAACAAAAGTATTGGGACACTTAGGACTACAACTGAACAAAAGTTTTGGGACACTTAGAATTACAATTTGACAAAAGTTTTGGGACACTTAGGACTACAACTGGAGAAAAGTATTGGGACACTTAGGACTACAACTGGACAAAAGTATTGGGACACTTAGAATTACAATTTGACAAAAGTTTTGGGACACTTAGGACTACAACTGGACAAAAGTATTGGGACACTTAGGACTACAACTGGACAAAAGTATTGGGACACTTAGGACTACAACTGAACAAAAGTTTTGGGACACTTAGGACTACAACTGAACAAAAGTATTGGGACACTTAGGACTACAACTGAACAAAAGTTTTGGGACACTTAGAATTACAATTTGACAAAAGTTTTGGGACACTTAGGACTACAACTGGAGAAAAGTATTGGGACACTTAGGACTACAACTGAACAAAAGTATTGGGACACTTAGGACTACAACTGGACAAAAGTATTGGGACACTTAGAATTACAATTTGACAAAAGTTTTGGGACACTTAGGACTACAACTGGAGAAAAGTATTGGGACACTTAGGACTACAACTGGACAAAAGTTTTGGGACACTTAGGACTACAACTGGAGAAAAGTATTGGGACACTTAGGACTACAACTGGACAAAAGTTTTGGGACACTTAGGACTACAACTGAACAAAAGTTTTGGGACACTTAGAATTACAATTTGACAAAAGTTTTGGGACACTTAGGACTACAACTGGAGAAAAGTATTGGGACACTTAGGACTACAACTGAACAAAAGTATTGGGACACTTAGGACTACAACTGGACAAAAGTATTGGGACACTTAGAATTACAATTTGACAAAAGTTTTGGGACACTTAGGACTACAACTGGAGAAAAGTATTGGGACACTTAGGACTACAACTTGACAAAAGTTTTGGGACACTTAGGACTACAACTGGACAAAAGTTTTGGGACACTTAGGACTACAACTGAACAAAAGTATTGGGACACTTAGGACTACAACTGAACAAAAGTTTTGGGACACTTAGAATTACAATTTGACAAAAGTATAGGGACACCTAGGACTAGCACCTGCCAAATACGCGGGCCCGACCAATGCTGCTTGCAGCTTTAATTAGTACTTATTTTTGTAATCTGCCTGACCTAAGCCTTGATAATAATATTTGTGATTCACACATGCTTTCATATCATTTGACAAGGTCTTACCATGAACTGATTAACGTGGACCCCCGACTTAAACAAGTGGGAAAACTTATTGGGGTGTTACCATTTAGTGGTCAATTGTAGGGAATATGTACTGTACTGTGCAATCTACTAATACGCTCTCCCTGACCACCTGAGGGCACCACAGACTGTGGATGATTTAAAAAAAAGGCTTAAAAACCCTTCTTTTTAAAAAAAACTTATTTATATATATATGTTTGTATGTTTTTAAATGCACTGTAGCACTTTGAGGTTGTTTGCACAATGTAAAGTGCTTTTTACAAATAAAATCTGCAGAACCCAGACGACCTGTCCTGCAGCTCTGCTCTCCGGACGCGCACCATACTAGGTCAGCCTAAAGTAGCCTTCAAAGGAGTCATGTGTTCTACGGACTGGAAGCCTATCAAAGCATGTCTGTGGGCATCACGCTGCTCTAATAACCAACTTGTCACAGCACATGCAGGAGTGGAGCGAAGGAGAGTGAAGAAGCTGCAGCGAAGGAGACGACAACAATAAACATGGAGCGAAGGAGAGTGAAGAAGCTGCAGTGAAGGAGACGACAACAATAAACATGGAGCGAAGGAGAGTGAAGAAGCTGCAGTGAAGGAGACGACAACAACAAGCGTGGAGCGAAGGAGAGTGAAGAAGCTGCAGCGAAGGAGACGACAACAACAAGCGTGGAGCGAAGGAGAGTGAAGAAGCTGCAGCGAAGGAGACGACAACAACAAGAGTGGAGCGAAGGAGAGTGAAGAAGCTGCAGAGAAGGAGACGACAACAACAAGAGTGGAGCGAAGGAGAGTGAAGAAGCTACAGCGAAGGAGACGACAACAACAAGCGTGGAGCGAAGGAGAGTGAAGAAGCTGCAGCGAAGGAGACGACAACAACAAGAGTGGAGCGAAGGAGAGTGAAGAAGCTGCAGCGAAGGAGACGACAACAACAAGCGTGGAGCGAAGGAGAGTGAAGAAGCTGCAGCGAAGGAGACGACAACAACAAGCGTGGAGCGAAGGAGAGTGAAGAAGCTGCAGCGAAGGAGACGACAACAACAAGAGTGGAGCGAAGGAGAGTGAAGAAGCTGCAGCGAAGGAGACGACAACAACAAGAGTGGAGCGAAGGAGAGTGAAGAAGCTGCAGCGAAGGAGACGACAACAACAGGAGTGGAGCGAAGGAGAGTGAAGAAGCTGCAGCGAAGGAGACGACAACAACAAGAGTGGAGCGAAGGAGAGTGAAGAAGTTGCAGCGAAGGAGAGGACAACAACAGGAGTGGAGCGAAGGAGAGTGAAGAAGCTGCAGCGAAGGAGACGACAACAACAAGTGTGGAGCGAAGGAGAGTGAAGAAGCTGCAGCAAAGGAGACGACAACAACAGGAGTGGAGCGAAGGAGAGTGAAGAAGCTGCAGCGAAGGAGACGACAACAACAGGAGTGGAGCGAAGGAGAGTGAAGAAGCTGCAGCGAAGGAGACGACAACAACAGGAGTGGAGCGAAAAAGAGTGAAGAAGCTGCAGCGAAGGAGACGACAACAACAAGAGTGGAGCGAAGGAGAGTGAAGAAGCTGCAGCGAAGGAGACGACAACAACAAGAGTGGAGCAAAGGAGAGTGAAGAAGCTGCAGCGAAGGAGACGACAACAACAAGAGTGGAGCGAAGGAGAGTGAAGAAGCTGCAGCGAAGGAGACGACAACAACAAGCGTGGAGCGAAGGAGAGTGAAGAAGCTGCAGCGAAGGAGACGACAACAACAGGAGTGGAGCGAAGGAGAGTGAAGAAGCTGCAGCGAAGGAGACGACAACAACAAGAGTGGAGCGAAGGAGAGTGAAGAAGCTGCAGCGAAGGAGACGACAACAACAAGCGTGGAGCGAAGGAGAGTGAAGAAGCTGCAGCGAAGGAGACGACAACAACAAGAGCGGAGCGAAGGAGAGTGAAGAAGCTGGAGCGAAGGAGAGTGAAGAAGCTGCAGCGAAGGAGACGACAACAACAAGCGTGGAGCGAAGGAGAGTGAAGAAGCTGCAGCGAAGGAGACGACAACAACAAGAGCGGAGCGAAGGAGAGTGAAGAAGCTGCAGCGAAGGAGACGACAACAACAAGCGTGGAGCGAAGGAGAGTGAAGAAGCTACAGCGAAGGAGACGACAACAATAAGCGTGGCGCGAAGGAGAGTGAAAAAGCTGCAGCGAAGGAGACGACAACAACAAGCGTGGAGCGAAGGAGAGTGAAGAAACTGCAGCGAAGAAGAGTGAAGAAGCTGCAGCGAAGGAGACGACAACAACAAGCGTGGAGCGAAGGAGAGTGAAGAAGCTACAGCGAAGGAGACGACAACAATAAGCGTGGCGCGAAGGAGAGTGAAAAAGCTGCAGCGAAGGAGACGACAACAACAAGCGTGGAGCGAAGGAGAGTGAAGAAGCTGCAGCGAAGGAGACGACAACAACAAGCGTGGAGCGAAGGAGAGTGAAGAAGCTGCAGCGAAGGAGACGACAACAACAAGAGTGGAGCGAAGGAGAGTGAAGAAGCTGCAGCGAAGGAGACCACAACAGGAGTGGAGCGAAGGAGAGTAAAGAAGCTGCAGCGAAGGAGACGACAACAACAAGAGTGGAGCGAAGGAGAGTGAAGAAGCTGCAGCGAAGGAGACGACAACAACAGGAGTGGAGCGAAGGAGAGTGAAGAAGCTGCAGCGAAGGAGACGACAACAACAAGCGTGGAGCGAAGGAGAGTGAAGAAGCTGCAGCGAAGGAGATGACAACAACAGGAGTGGAGCGAAAGAGAGTGAAGAAGCTGCAGCGAAGGAGACGACAACAACAGGAGTGGAGCGAAGGAGAGTGAAGAAGCTGCAGCGAAGGAGACGACAACAACAAGCGTGGAGTGAAGGAGAGTGAAGAAGCTGCAGCGAAGGAGACGACAACAACAAGCGTGGAGCGAAGGAGAGTGAAGAAACTGCAGCGAAGAAGAGTGAAGAAGCTGCAGCGAAGGAGACGACAACAACAAGCGTGGAGCAAAAGAGAGTGAAGAAGCTGCAGCGAAAGAGACGACAACAACAAGAGTGGAGCGAAGGAGAGTGAAGAAACTGCAGCAAAGGAGACAACAACAAGAGTGGAGCGAAGGAGAGTGAAGAAGCTGCAGCGAAGGAGACGACAACAACAGGAGTGGAGCGAAGGAGAGTGAAGAAGCTGCAGCGAAGGAGACGACAACAACAAGCGTGGAGTGAAGGAGAGTGAAGAAGCTGCAGCGAAGGAGACGACAACAACAAGCGTGGAGCGAAGGAGAGTGAAGAAACTGCAGCGAAGAAGAGTGAAGAAGCTGCAGCGAAGGAGACGACAACAACAAGCGTGGAGCAAAAGAGAGTGAAGAAGCTGCAGCGAAAGAGACGACAACAACAAGAGTGGAGCGAAGGAGAGTGAAGAAACTGCAGCAAAGGAGACAACAACAAGAGTGGAGCGAAGGAGAGTGAAGAAGCTGCAGCGAAGGAGACGACAACAACAAGAGTGGAGCGAAGGAGAGTGAAGAAGCTGCAGCGAAGGAGATGACAACAACAAGAGTGGAGCGAAGGAGAGTGAAGAAGCTGCAGCGAAGGAGACGACAACAACAGGAGTGGAGCGAAGGAGAGTGAAGAAGCTGCAGCGAAGGAGACGACAACAACAGGAGTGGAGCGAAGGAGAGTGAAGAAGCTGCAGCGAAGGAGACGACAACAACAAGCGTCACGTTGACACAAATGAAAGCAGCCATGTCAGTCAGGACTCTGGTGATTTCGAAAAAGGATTCAACCTCACCAGAGAGACTTGGGAACTATTTCTGACAAGCAAATCAAAACAACTAGCTTGACACTATTTGTCTTTCAAAGTAAAAGTACTTAGGAAGCAAGTAAGGATTTGACCTTTGCTGTCTTGATCATCCAAAACAGTATATTTTTTATGTCAAAATGGAAAGAACAAATACATTTAGTAAGAAAAGATAAAGTACTTTTGTCAAGACATATAATGTCTTATAATCATTATGCTTTGGCGGGTCACATAATGTGGCGGACAAGATGTGGTGCCCGGGACCTAAGTTTGACACCTGTATCTGCACCTTTAAGGAAATTCTGACCACGGCGCAGTTTTAGTAACATTGTGGAGAATGCATAGAAGTTTAAGAGTTCTTTCTGTACTCATAGTCATGTTTAAACCAGCTAGTGTTTTTCCATTTGTACTCTTTCTATTTTGTATCTGTAGGAGATGAACTAATCCCTTTTGTCTTATCTGTAGTAGAACAATGAGGCTGTGTTCCTTTCCGGAGAGGTGGGGGCTTTCTTCATGTGCAAGAAGTTGGCTCTTCCGTTTGAGTGTTAGAACAACTTAGGAAGCCGGTATGAATGTATTGGTCTAGGTGGTTCTCCTGAAATTTCAGTAAAACTTGATAATATTCCTATTCTGTCTTGGTGATCCTCTTACTCAGCATATAGGTCATCGAAAGAACTTGGGATTGACCAGTAATTTAGATTCCCTGGGAGGAAGAGCTGGTCGACATAACAACATGTATTAACCCCATGATTTTAGCAATCTCTTAAAAGATGTTTTCTCATGCTCGCAATAATTGGACCCTTCTGAAACATTTGACACATTTTCTACAATCACATGTCTTTCAGCACGGCTGTTAAACCAATGAGATGACTTGCTCGGGAGGCTGCTACCTATTGGTTTAGCTCAGCGTTTCTCAAAGTGTGGGGCGCGCCCCACTGGTGGGGAATAGAGACATGACAGGTGGGGCGCGAGGAACGGGAGGAAATTTCACTTTAAATTTTTTTTAAATTATTATATTTTTAGATAATTTTTTTTACTATGCTTTCATTTTCTATACACACTGTAAATCACTTTGTGATTCTGTCTGTGAAATCCACTATATAAATAAATGGAAATTACCGGTACTTATTTTTACTGTAGGCTTTATATTTCTCGGTAGGAGCGAAAGTTTGACAGACATAGCAACAGTAACTAATGGGGGCGGGGCTAAGCGGAACAAACTTTCGAGCGGATGGGTAGCAGGCTAATGTGTGGACCACAATTACACAAATATATACATTTGTGACTCGCACCTCAAAGGTCGTCGAGCCAGAGCCAGCGCCTGCAGAGAAACAAAAATGTGACGGGCACACACTGTGTCATTCACCGGGAAGCACTCGCGTCAAGGCAGCTCAGCCCCGAACTCAATGAGGTTTTAACATGTTGTGAGCGCGGTAAATTTGATCAAAACACGACCACTGAAAGTGCGACTGTTCTCTGCACTGTGTGAGGAAATGGGAGCTGGTCATACAGCCGTGCTGTTTCACAGTGAAGCAAGGTGGCTCTCCCGGGGCAAAGTGCTGTCACTTGCCCTGTCTTGCCAAATGCATAGCTCCTCCTTTTTTTTTTGCAAAGATGGCAAAGTGGCACTTTTATTGTATTTATTATTGAACTTGATGCAAGTTATTTTGATTTATTATTGAACTTGATGCAAGTTATAACACTTTTTTTTATTTATTATTGAACTTGATGCAAGTTATAACACTTTTGTTTTATTTATTATTGAACTTGATGCAAGTTATAACACTTTTTTTGATTTATTATTGAACTTGATGCAAGTTATAACACTTTTTTTGATTTATTATTGAACTTGATGCAAGTTATTTGATTTATTATTGAACTTGATGCAAGTTATAACACTTTTTTTGATTTATTATTGAATTTGATGCAAGTTATAACACTTTTGTTTTATTTATTATTGAACTTGATGCAAGTTATAACACTTTTTTTGATTTATTATTGAACTTGATGCAAGTTATAACACTTTTTTTGATTTATTATTGAACTTGATGTAAGTTATTGGATTTATTATTGAACTTGATGCAAGTTATAACACTTTTATTTGATTTATTATTGAACTTGATGCAAGTTAACACTTCTTTTTATTATTGAACTTGATGCAAGTTATAACACTTTTGTTTTATTTATTATTGAACTTCACGGTGGCAGAGGGGTTAGTGCATCTGCCTCACAATACGAAGGTCCTGAGTAGTCTTGGGTTCAATCCCGGGCTCGGGATCTTTCTGTGTGGAGTTTGCATGTCCTCCCCGTGACTGCGTGGGTTCCCTCCGGGTACTCCGGCTTCCTCCCACTTCCAAAGACATGCACCTGGGGATAAGTTGATTGGCAACACTAAATTGGCCCTGAATTGTGTGAATGTTGTCTGTCTATCTGTGTTGGCCCTGCGATGAGGTGGCGACTTGTCCAGGGTGTACCCCGCCTTCCGCCCGATTGTAGCTGAGATAGGCTCCAGCGCCCCCCGCGACCCCAAAGGGAATAAGCGGTAGAAAATGGATGGATGATGGATTATTGAACTTGATGCAAGTTATAACACTTTTTTGGATTTATTATTGAACTTGATGCAAGTTATTTGATTTATTATTGAACTTGATGCAAGTTATAACACTTTTTTTGATTTATTATCGAACGTGATGCAAGTTATAACACATTTTGATTTATTATTGAACTTGATGCAAGTTATAACACTTTTTTTGATTTATTATTGAACTTGATGCAAGTTATAACACTTTTATTTGATTTATTATTGAACTTGATGCAAGTTATAACACTTTTTTGATTTATTATTGAACGTGATGCGAGTTATAACACTTTTTTTGATTTATTATTGAACTTGATGCAAGTTATAACAGTTTTTTTTATTTATTATTGAACGTGATGCAAGTTATAACACTTTTTTTGATTTATTATTGAACTTGATGCAAGTTATAACACTTTTGTTTTATTTATTATTGAACTTGATGGAAGTTATTTTATTTATTATTGAACTTGATGCAAGTTATACCACAGCTGCACAGTTATTTTATTTATTATTGAACTTAATGTTATTTTATGTTATTGAGTTCGAATGTATACAACTTGATGTTCAATAAATTTGAAAATGTTAAAGCTTGGCATTAGCGCTCTGTTGGGGCGATGGGGGCAGGTGGGGCTTGAAAACTCCCCCTTGTCCAAAGTGGGGGATGACAAAAAAAGTTTGAGAACCACTGGTTTAGCTAAATCCAGATCTTGACTTGGCCAGGCAGCGTGTGCGAGGCATGCACGGGTTAGCTCTGGAGTGTCCAACACCTCATTTCAAAAAGCCTGGTGCAGGCTTCTTGAACACAAACACGCAGCAGGAAAAAAAATGTGTGGCATTTAATGAATCCTGTGCTGTTCATTAACACGCCTCATGGAGTTTGAATGAGCAGCTCCCAGCCAAAACAAACTCGGGGGATAAAACCAAAGACAGAGAATGCAGCAGCAGCAAGAATACTGTAGACTTTGTTTTTTCATACTCTTGTATTGGATCTGACTATAGTGTACCAATAGTGTGTGTGTATTAGAGATGCGTGGTTTGCGGGCACAACCGAAGGAGATCGGGCGGATGAAATTTAAAAAAATAAGATTTTATCCGCGTGCGGGTCGGGTCGGGCGGATTAATTAGATTTTTTTTTTTTTTGCGGGTGGCAGTTAAACCAATTGGTAAATATATATACATAGTTAAATGTTGTTACCCACATACGAAAAACGAGCAGGCACCTGCAGCATATGCCACAACAGAAGAAAAAAAAAAAAAAAAGAGATGGACACTTTTACGGAGCGGAGAAGGGACGCCTCGCCGGGGTCCGGGGCCGAGGCCCCTTCCCCCGAGAGGGCCCCACCGGGAGCCGTAGCTGAGGCGATCCGCGAGAAGGGCCCGACGCACGTCCAGGGTCACCACCGCGTCCACCGCACCGACACACCGCCTCGTCCGCCTTCGCCGCGGCCGGCGTCACGCGCAGCAGGTAAGCAGCTTGCTTGCCCGCCACCCCCGGGGGCTCGTAACATGGGTCACTCCGCGCGCTCCACCCGCGCAGCTTACCTGCCCACCACCCCTGTTGCCGGGGGCGCGTAACAGGGGTCACTCCGCGCGCAGTGCGCTCACGAAAGGGGTGGGGCTCACCCTGGTTGATATAGACAGCAGGACGGTGGCCATGGAAGTCGGAACCCGCTAAGGAGTGTGTAACAACCCACCTGCCGAATCAACTAGCCCTGAAAATGGATGGCGCTGGAGCGTGGGCCCATACCTGGCCGTCGCCGGCAGCGAGACGCGCTTGGAGGTGCGCTCAACGCGGCTCCCATATGATTGCGCACTGGTGTGCGTCTGGGTCGTGACAGCGTGGCACGCGAATGTCTGTGCTGCATTGGATCAGTCTCCTTTCTTTAACAGGCAAAAGCTTTATAACCTCACCATACCTGCCAACTTTTGAAATCAGAAAAACCTAGTAGCCAGGGTCAAGGGGCCGCAGGCCCCGGTAGGTCCAGGACAAAGTCCTGGTGGAGGGTTCAGGGCTTCGCCCCCCGACGCAAAATGATTGGTTGCATTCAGACAGGTTAAAATGTTGCTAAAACCATCACTTTTCTATCAGTCACAGTGACTTTTCAAAACAAAAATATTACAGCAAAAATCATATGGGTTGATTGACATGTTTATTCTGTAAGCTAACTTCAATAGTTTGAAATTATTTTGACAGTTAATGCCAGTTATCCTGTCAACCTTTCACAAGACTTCAATTTGTTAATTGAAAGTATAAACACTTTTTACAGTAAACAAATGGTAAAACAGTACTAAACAATTCCATTAAAAAAAAAATTGGTGTCATTATTAACTTTCTGTCCAAGCTTGTATAATCTACTGCCTTGTTCAATTGTAAAAAATATTCTGTGCCTAAAATTCACATTTCTATCACAATTATCATACTGTAAACATGGTAAGCTAACTTCATTAAAATTAATAGTCCTGTCAATAGCATGGAATTACAATTCAAATGTAGTTTTTTTGTAAGCCTTTCAAAAGAATTCAAAATATGAAAAATTAATGAAAATTAATTGAAGCCATCAGACACTTGAAAAGTGGCACATCACATCTCTAATGTAATCATTTGAACTTTTCAACAGAAATAGCACTGCAAAAATATTAAGGACATACTTCTGTATTTTGGTAGTTATGCTGTCAACATTTAACAAGATTTCTTCAACTTGGACTTGAAAGCATAAATAGTATAAACACTTTTAACAGTATGTCGTGCTGTGAAATACAGCCGACAGGATTGCGCACCAAACACGAAGCAAGGCCAAAGCGCATGCATGGTGCAGGAGAAGAAAGGACTTCTTTCATTTAAGGTTTGTGATAAACCATCAAACTCATTCGTTAAAAGGACTCTATAGTAATATAAAGCGAATTTTTCTGGACATTATCATGCAAGAAAAGTTTATTTTTGGGACCGCGATCACCGCGTAATGATTTTTAAAGGTTGCATTACAAACATTTAACTGTCCCATGTGATCAGCCAGTGCGATTGGAAGTCCATGCTCAATTATTGCCTCCGTAAATAAAACTTCGGCATTTATCACATCCAAAGAATCTGTTTGGGCGACGAAAAACGTTGAAAGTTTTCCACTTGTATCGCTAGCAACGGCATTAGACTTGTGTTTTTTTGTCCCAACGTGGTCTTTTACATCGCTAATTCCTCCGTGTCCGATCGAAAAATCTTGTCTGCACAAGGTGCAATTCGCGTAGTTTTCACCCTTTTTTTTTTTAATTAATGAAAAACCGTATTTTTTATCACTGCACCCGTAACCCGGAATAGGTTGATGAAAACCGTACGAATTACGGGAAAACCGGAGTAGTTGGCAGGTGCCTCACTAATGCCTTGCATCGTCTATATTAGATATACCGGGCAGATGGCGGGCGGGTGCAGTTCTGATCAAACGTTACATCGGGTGGATGGCGGATGGTTGACGACTTTCTGATGCGGTTGCGGATGAAATATTTGCCTATGCGCGCATCTCTAGTGTGTATATAAACACAACCCATAAACCTCTGAATTAATGGGTTCATTTAATGTTTCTTCTTATATTCAGGGTACATAAGTTGACTTTGTGCATGAAATATTGGAATACATTTTGGCCAAGAGGCCATTTTCTCCAAACAAAACATTTTAATGCACATTTTTGTTTCCCTGGCCTCATGCTCCATCAAAAAGCAGAATTCATGACTGGATTTGGAAAGTTCAAAGATTACGGGAAAATGCCAAAATCTTAATTCTAAAATTCCAAGGGAGGAAAAATGACAATTCATGCATACAACCATCCGGGTTGTTCTAGGGTGAAAGTATAGAAGGCAGCATGTGTGATGGTATGGGGGTGTATTAGTGCCCAAGACATGGGTAACTAACACATCTGTGAAGGCGCCATTAATGCTGAAAGGTACATACAGCTTTTGGAGCAACATATGTTGTTATCATGGACGCCCCTGCTTATTTCAGCAAGACAATGCCAAGTCATGTGTTACAACAGCGTGGCTTCATAGTAAAAGAGTGCGGGTACTAGACTGGCCTGCCTGTAGTCCAGACCTGTCTCCCATTGAACATGTTGAAGGCTAAAATATGAAAAAGGAGACTGTTGAACAACTTAAGCTGTACATCAAGCAAGAATGGGAAAGAATTCCACTTCAAAAATTGTGTCTCCTCAGTTCCCAAACCTTTACTGAGTGTTGTTAAAAGAAAAGGCCATGTAACACACTGGTAAAAATGCCTTTTTAATAAAAATGCTGCCATTAAATTCTAAGTTCATGATGACTTGCAAAAAATAAGAAAGTTTCTCAGTGTGAACATGAAATATCTTGTCTTTGCAGTCTATTCAATTGAATATAAGTTGAAAAAGATTTGTTGTATTCTCTTTTTATTTACCATTTACACAAGCTGACAACTTCACTGCTTTTGGGTTTTGTATATATACGCGTATACTCGGGGCATACTTGCCAACCTTGAGACCTCCGATTTCGGGAGGTGGGGGGAAGGGGTGGGCGTGGTTGGGGGCGTGGCTAAAAGGGGAGGAGTATATTTACAGCTAGAATTCACCAAGTCAAGTATTTCATATATATATATATATATATTAGAGATGCGCGGATAGGCAATTATTTCATCCGCAACCGCATCAGAAAGTAGTCAACCATCCGCCATCCACCCGATGTAACATTTGATCAGAACCGCACCCGGCCGTTGTTATATATCTAATATAGACGATGCAAGGCATTAGTGAGGTTATAAAGCTTTTGCCTGTTAAAGAAAGGAGACTGATCCAATGCAGCACAGACATTCGCGTGCCACGCTGTCACGACCCAGACGCACACCAGTGCGCAATCATATGGGAGCCGCGCTGAGCGCACCTCCAAGCGCGTCTCGCTGCCGGCGACGGCCGGGTATGGGCCCGACGCTCCAGCGCCATCCAATTTCAGGGCTAGTTGATTCGGCAGGTGGGTTGTTACACACTCCTTAGCGGGTTCCGACTTCCATGGCCACCGTCCTGCTGTCTATATCAACCAGGGTGAGCCCCACCCCTTTCGTGAGCGCACTGCGCGCGGAGTGACCCCTGTTACGCGCCCCCGGCAACAGGGGTGGCAGGCAGGTAAGCTGCGCGGGCGGAGCGCGCGGGGTGACCCCTGTTACGAGCCCCCGGCCACGGGGGTGGCGGGCAGGTAAGCTGCTTACCTGCTGCGCGTGACGCCGGCCGCGGCGAAGGCGGACGAGGCGGGGTGTCGGTGCGGTGGGCGCGGTGGTGACCCTGGACGTGCGTCGGGCCCTTCTCGCGGATCGCCTCAGCTACGGCTCCCGGTGGGGCCCTCTCGGGGGAAGGGGCCTCGGTCCCGGACCCCGGCGAGGCGTCCCTTCTCCGCTCCGTAAAAGTGTCCATCTCTTTTTCTTTTTTTTCTTCTGTTGTGGCATATGCTGCAGGTGCCTGCTCGTTTTTCGTATGTGGGTAACAACATTTAACTATGTATATATATTTACCAATTGGTTTAACTGCCACCCGCCTGAATCTATTTAAAATCTAATTTTTTTTTATTTCAACCGCCCGACCCGACCCGCGGATAAAATCTAATTTTTTTTAATTTCATCCGCCCGATCCGCGGATAATCCGCGGACTCCGCGGTTGTGCCCGCAAACCGCGCATCTCTAATATATATATATATATATATATATATATAAGAAATACTTGACGTTCAGTGAATTCTAGCTCTATATATATATATATATATATATATATATATATATATATATATATATATATATATATATATATATGTATTTTATTATATATATATATATTTTTTTTTTTTATTATATATATATATATATATATATATATAAAATAAATACTTGAAATTCAGTGTTCATTTATTTACATATATACACACACATATGCACTAGATGGCAGTATTGTCCTGTTTAAGAGTGTCACAACATTGCTGTTTACGGCAGACGAACTGCTTTACGGTATACAAAAAAGTGACTGCTGTTGTTGTGTGTTGTTGCCGCGCTGGGAGGACGTTAATGAAACTGCCTAACAATAAACCCACATAAGAAACCAAGAACTCGCCCTCCATCATTCTATAGTTATAACGTGATTGGGCAGGTATGCTTTTTTATATTGTGGAGGACCTGAGTCCGCCTGAATTTCGGGAGAATTTCGGGAGAAAATTTGTCCCGGCAGGTTTTCGGGCGAGGCGCTGAATTTCGGGAGTCTCCCGGAAAATCCGGGAGGGTTGGCAAGTATGACTCGGGGTGTAACGGTACGTGTATTTGTATTGAACTGTTTCGGTACGGCGGTTTCGGTTCGGTTCGGAGGTGTACTGAACGAGTTTCCACATGAACACATTAAGTAGCCGCCTAAGCTAAAGTCTTAACAAGCTGCTCTGCTTTCTGTCTCTGCCAGTCCTCTACACACACCCAGCATTGTCCCACCCACACAACCATCTGATTGGTTACACACAGAGCGGTAACAGCCAATCAGCAGTGCGTATTCAGAGCGCATGTAGTCAGGTAAGCAGGTAATCATCAGGCAGCACACTCTCCCCAAATGATAATAAACACCTCCCAGTCAACTACTAGTAACATCACTATCAGCCCCTTGACCTTCTAGAAACATCGCAGTCCTGGCTTGAGGTGAAGGCTAATTAGCTTTTAGTGTAACGTTAGCTCATTTTGTGGTGTGTGTGTGTGTTAGCTCATTGTGCGGTATGTGTGTGTGTGTGTGTTAGCTCATTGTGCGGTGTGTGTGTGTGTGTAATCATTAGTAATGTAGCAGCCTAGTTTTGAATGGCAGGGTCCCTGCTATCACATGTTGATAAAAAGATAACATTTACATAATAAAAATCAACTACAGGCTTCCCAAATGCTGTAATAAATGACTTGAAACTGTTTAATGTTGCACTTTTTATATGTAGAAGAAAAGTTTTGTCATTTTATTTAATCTGAGCAACAACTTGAGGCAGTTTCATGTTGATTAACGTGGGCAGAATTATTATAGTGTTCACAATGTTAAAAGGATAAAGCCATTGTTTACACATTTGGTAAATAAATAACCCAAAAATGTATATTTTGTTGTTTTCTTACTGTATCGAAAATGAACCGAACCGTGACCTCTAAACCGAGGTACGTACCGAACCAAAATTGTTGTGTACCGTTACACTCCTACATTATACAGTATATATGCACACACACACACAAATTTGTGTGTGTATATATATATATATATATATATATATATATATATATATATATATATATATAAATAAAATATATTTAAAAAAAATTATATATATATATATATATATATATATATATATATATATATATATATATTTATATATATATATATATATATATATATATATATATATATATGTATGTGTGGGGGGAAAAAAATCACAAGACTACTTCATCTCTACAGGCCTGTTTCATGAGGGGTTCCCTCAATCATCAGGAGATTTTAATGGGAGCATTCACATACCATGGTTTATATAGGGCACAGAGTGGGTGGGTACAGGCTGGCGTAGGGGCGTGGTGATTGGCTCATGTGTTACCTAGGAGGTGTTTCCGTCTGTGGCGGCATGCTGTTACAATTTCGCTGCGCTTGTTGAGGGATGACAGGTCTGGACGGTAAATAATAAACAGTTTCTCTTTCAAGCATAGGTTGCATCTTTTATTACCACTATTGTAAGGTGTGCTGGATGCAAGAATTTGCCATGTTATTGAATATTCAACATTATTGTCTTTGAGGTCCCAAATGTGTTTGCTGAGTTCTGTGGTATTCCGCAGGTTTTGGTTCCTGAAAGAAGCCTTGTGATTGTTCCATCTGGTTTTGAACTCTCCCTCGGTTAATCCTACATATGTGTCGGATGTGTTAATGTCCTTGCGTGTTACCTTAGATTGGTAGACAACTGATGTTTGTAAGCACGCCCCGTTGAGAGGGCAATCAGGTTTCTTTCGGCAGTTACAGCCTTTGTTGGTTTTGGAGTCGCTCTGTCCGGGGGCCGACGGCTCATTTGCAATTGTTTTGTTGTGGTTTGAGATAATTTGTCGTATATTGTTCATACAGCTGTAGCTCAATTTAATGTTGTTCTTGTTGAATACTTTTCTTAGGGTGTTGTCTTTGGGAAAGTGTTTGTCAATCAGATTGAGGAATTTGTGTCCAATGTTAGTTGAGACGTTTTTGCTGTATGGGGGGTTGTACCAGATGATGTCGTTTCGTTTTCTGTTCTTTTTTGGTTGGTTTCCTGGCGTGGGTTCATAGGTGAGGGTGAAATTGTATCCGCTTTCATCAAGGGCTTTTTGGTACGGGGGGGTTGCTTGGTCAAATTCAGCTTTGCTAGATGACAGCATCAATAGCCTTTTATTAATTCCGGTAGGTATTCTTTTCGTGGTGGTGGGTGGGTGGTTGCTGTCATGGTGCACGTATTGGAGTGTTGTGTTGGGTTTCGTGAATGGTTGGTAGCTGTTATTTCTCAGGACATTAACACATCCGACACATATGTAGGATTAACCGAGGGAGAGTTCAAAACCAGATGGAACAATCACAAGGCTTCTTTCAGGAACCAAAACCTGCGGAATACCACAGAACTCAGCAAACACATTTGGGACCTCAAAGACAATAATGTTGAATATTCAATAACATGGCAAATTCTTGCATCCAGCACACCTTACAATAGTGGTAATAAAAGATGCAACCTATGCTTGAAAGAGAAACTGTTTATTATTTACCGTCCAGACCTGTCATCCCTCAACAAGCGCAGCGAAATTGTAACAGCATGCCGCCACAAACGGAAACACCTCCTAGGTAACACATGAGCCAATCACCACGCCCCTACGCCAGCCTGTACCCACCCACTCTGTGCCCTATATAAACCATGGTATGCGAATGCTCCCATTAAAATCTCCTGATGATTGAGGGTACCCCCCCTCATGAAACAGGCCTGTAGAGATGAAATAGTCTTGTGATTTTTTTCCCCACACATACATATATTGCGCTCTACTACGGTATCGAGCATTATTTTTGGGATAACCTTATTAAGACATATATATATATATATATATATTTTTATAATATGTTTTTTGGCCAGAATTGAATAGTCACCCCAAGAATCTATGCAAAATGTTGAGCAAAGCACCACCGTTTCATGTTATGTAGACTACAGAGAAGTGTTTTAAATGTAAACAAACATAAAATGACCCCTTCAAGATCATCATGCGCTCCCATCTCTGCTCACATGAAGGCAGCCTCCAGCAGAGATGGCAGCCATTAGGAAGGAGAGTGCACACAAGACCAGCACTTGCTCAACAACCCTACTGACTTCCTGCAGGCGCAGCAGCTCACACACGGCCTTCACACACACACACACACTGCCTCCACATGTACACACTGCCTTCACACACACACACACAAACTGCCTCTACATGCACACACTGCCTTCACACACACACACACACTGCCTTCACATGCACACTGCCTTCACTTGCAAGCACACGGGATCTGGCCAGGCTGGAAGCAGGCCATACAAGTTCTAGTTGCATTTATTGCTGCTGAATAGTGATGCATGCGTCGAGCTCATAGAGCAAAACCCTGTGCCGGTGCGCGTACCGCTTTTAGAAAGTCACGTGACCGATCATGAGCTGTTTTGGTCACGTGACCGATACGCCAACTGTGTCGCACTGACGCCTCCTCTGTGCCCTGTGAGCGGCTCTTTTCTACAGCCGGAGAAATAATAACTAAGAAGAGAAATCGTCTCAAATGTAATACGTCGGAAAAACTTTTCTTTTTTTTTTTTTTATATAAAAATGTGTAAAAAAATAAAATTAAAAAAATTCCCAGTCCACAATCATCCACAACACGTTCTCTTAGATTTCCATGTTATGATACATGTTCACATTATTTATTGACTGTATCTAAAAAAGATAAAAATATATTTTTATTTAAATGAAGATATGAAATAATCCTAAATGAAATACAATGACTTGGTTTATATTATTGTATATACTAGGGCAGGGGTCACCAACGCGGTGCCCGCGGTCACCAGGTAGCCCGTAAGGACCAGATCAGTCGCCCGCTGGCCTGTTCTAAAAATAGCTCAAAGAGCAGCACTTACCAGTGAGCTGCCTCTATTTTTTAAATTGTATTTATTTACTAGCAAGCTGGTCTCGCTTTGCTCCACATTTTTAATTCTAAAAGAGACAAAACTCAAATAGAATCCAAGAAAATATTTTAAAGACTTGGTCTTCACTTGGAATAAGCGGTAGAAAATGGATGGATGGATGGGTCTTCACTTGTTTAAATAAATTCATTTATTTTTTTACTTTGCTTCTTATTACTTTTAGAAATACAATTTTAGAGAAAAAAAATACAACCTTAAAAATGATTTTAGGATTTTGAAACAAATATACCTTTTTACCTTTTAAATTTCTTCCTCTTCTTTCCTGACAATTTAAATCAATGTTCAAGTACATTTATTTATTTTTTATTGTAAAGAATAATAAATATTTTAGCTTCTGTTTTTTCGACGAAGAATATTTGTGAAATATTTCTTCAAACTTACTATGATTAAAATTCAAAAAAGGTATTCTGGCAAATCTAGAAAATCTGTAGAATCAAATTTAAATCTTATTTCAAAGTATTTTGAATTTCTTTTAACATTTTTGTTCTGGAAAATCTAGAAGAAATACTGATTTGTCTTTGTTAGAAATATAGCTTGGTCCAATTTGTTAAATATTCTAACAAAGTGCAGATTGGATTTTAACCAATTTAAAACATGTCATCAAAATTCTAAAATTTAATCAGGAAAAATGACTAATGATGTTCCATAAATTCTTTTTTTAATTTTTTTCCAAAAGATTCAAATAAGCTAGTTTTTCTCTTCTTTTAGTCGGTTGAATTTTGAATTATAAAGAGTCGAAATTGAAGATAAACTATGTTTCAAAATTTTATTTTACATTTTTTCGTGTTTTCTCCTCTTTTAAACCGTTCAATTAAGTGTTTTTTTCATCATTTATTCTCTACAAAAAAACCTTCCGTAAAAGGAAAAAAAAATGTACGACGGAATGACAGACAGAAATACCCATTTTTTTATATATATAAATGTATTTATTTAGCTATTCTTGTTTAAATCACACTTACGTGTAACTTACAAATGACAATATATTTATTTATTTAAGTGTGTATCAAACTGGTAGCCCTTCGCATTAATCAGTACCCAAGAAGTAGTTTTTGGTTTCAAAAAGGTTGGTGACCCCTGTACTAGGGCATCAAATCAGTGTCAGTTGAGTCGGTCCATAGGTTGCCTGTAGGGATTTTTAATGTCCAGCAGATGTCAGTATTTAGTGACACAGTATCGACACAGTATCAATACAGTTTTGCAATGTGTCGAAACGCTTCATGACGCCTCATCAACCCATCACTACTGCTGAACTCCATTCTGATGCACAATGCAAATAATATTCAGTCTGCATGATGAATTTCTTCACGCTTATCTTAACTCCCTGAGTCTTGTGAGCCACAGGAACTTGCACTCTCTCAATTCAGGACGCTTGCCACTCGCTTTCAATGCGAGTGTCTTCAATAACTTCCAGCTACCCATGTCTGAGTATTTACAAAACATACAAAGGGTCACCTCAGAGGGGGGCCAAAGACGAGGGAGAGGGTGGTCCGGTGATGAAGGGAGGCCGGGGGAGGATCTTATGCTTCCTGAAGAGATGGACCAACACAGTGTTGCACACTCTCTGCTCCTCCAGCATCTTTGGTCCTGCTCGAACGCTGCATCGGGAAGAGATGGGGAGAGCATCATGCGTCACGTGGAAACACTCCCATCTAGTGGGAGGAATCATGTACAGCAGCCACTGCAAAACCTCCATTTCAAGCCAACAGTTGGGATCCTGAATGTTGACACCAAACGTAGCGCTCAGGAAACGGATGCAAACACACTTTAAGCAGCCAACAAAGAATGCAAAGCAAAGCAGTATTGCAGCGCCCTTACGGAAGTGAGGCGCGGTCGCCATGGCAACAAGCCAGCAGTCCCTCTAAAGCAGTGTTTTTCAACCTGTTTTGAGCCAAGGCACATACGAACGTAGTAAAAGTCACGTGTTACCCTACCGACGAGCTAACGTGTCCAGGTTATAACCATGTTGTCAATAAACACACATGGACTGAAGCTAAATTGTCCACTGTCTACTGCAGCATGTGAATGCAATGAAAAGAATAAAATCTGATCCAACCAGCTGTTAAAATGTTGTCCAGGTTAATGTTTTGGCCATTAAAAGCCCTTCATTTCAAGATTTCAACTGTGATCGGGCTTTAAACAGGTGGCTGACCTGTTCAGATGAGTGTAACTGCTACTGGTCAAATAATGTGAAATAGCATTTAATTTTACATGTATGCAATGCCATTTAAATGTAATTATAGATAATAATAATAATAATAAATACTGAGTAGTGTTGTAAATAGTCAACGGGAAGGATTTTAGTAAGATATAAGCCATGAGCACTACACAGCCAGAAAAAAACCTAGGCAGGACAAGTAAAAATATTGGGGCAAGTAGATTTGAGAAGTCGGGCAAGTAGAAAAAAACCTTAACGTTGAACCCTGCATGTGTTGAGCTGCTGCCGCTTAAGGTTAGACGGCACTGTACATAGAGCGCTTCTGCTCGTTAGTAATAAATTCTAATGTTGGATGTTCACTCCTTCACACAGATGAGTATAGAAAAATATTTTCAACGGCCGAAAAGGGCTCGACTTGGAGAGGAGGTAGGCCTACAGTCCGGACCACAGGTGCGACCTGTTCAGCAGCAGGAGGAGGAGGAGGAGGTTGACTGACTGTGGCAGGACACCTCTGCCTTTGTTTCACTTTATGTTGCTAGGAAATAATATGGTTGTAGTATTAGGCTAAAGTTAAATTATTTAGTATTCACTAATTAAAGGGGCAGAGCTTTAAGAGACATTTTAGCTTTTATATTTTATAAGATATATTTTTTGTAAGAACCACAATTAATAAATATATTTCAGTGAATCACTAATTGTTCAAATCTGTATATAAATATGTACATAAAATGTTGTAATTATATTCCAACTCCGCGTTCTTCTTGGTCATCGCCGCTGCCGCCGCCACCCCCCGGCCCCCGACCACACCACCACAAATAGATGCCTGTCCTGTGGGAAACACTGTATGACTTTAAAGCATAACCAAGCATGCATCACTATAGCTCTTGTCTCAAAGTAGGTGTACTGTCACCACCTGTCACATCACACCCTGACTTATTTGGAGGTTTTTTCTGTGTGTCGTGTTTTAGTTCTTGTCTTGCGTTACTGTTTTGGTGGCTTTTTATCTTCTTCCGGTATTTTCCTGTAGCAGTTTCATGTCTTCCTTTGAGCGATATTTCCCTCATCTACTTTGTTTTAGCAATCAAGAATATTTCAGTTGTTTTTATCCTTCTTTGTGGGGACATTGTTGATTGTCATGTCGTGTTCGGATGTACTTTGTGCCCACCACAGTAAGTCTTTGCTGTCGTCCAGCATTCTGTTTTTGTTTACTTTGTATCCAGTTCAGTTTTAGTTTTGTTCTGCATAGCCTTCCCTAAGCTTCAATGCCTTTTCTTAGGAGCAGTTTAT